>NW_024881910.1:0-252500 GCF_019059575.1 Amphibalanus amphitrite | reverse complement strand
TTATCCCGTTTGACTTTTTGCATTTGACTTTTTGTCTTTTGACTATTTGTCTTTTGACTTTATTCCTTTTGACTTTTTGTCCGGTTACCCTGAACAGCAACCTCAAACCGTTCATCGAGGCCGGCTACCGAAAGGGTGGATAGGCATTTTGGCTAGACTTGGCTTCAGCTCATTATGCACGTGCCACGTGCCAGTTTCTGGAGGAAGCTGGCATACCTGATATTTAATCCGCGAGGAAAACCCGCCGAATGTCCCGCAGCTGGGACCAATTGAGGACTTCTTGGGCATAATTAAACAAGAAGTCTACCGCGGTGGCTGGACAGCGTCATCTGATCAGCAGCTGCGTGCCAGAATCCTGAGCAGCATCAAGAAAATTGTCCCGGAGATGCCGCGATCGATGATGAAGATAGCGGGAGAGCACGTGCGTCTGGCAGACAGGCATGGACCCCTGGTTCAGATTCACTAGTACCAGTGGACTGGCGACAGAACAAGGTGTATGTGGTGAAAGTTTCGTTAAAATATCTTATAATACACAGTGTCTACCTTAATTTTGCGTTTGTCCCATTTTGAACTTGACTCCCGTTAGGTATACATGTAGATAGGTATTTTGAGATAGGTATACCTGTACGAATTGTTCATACCTTCTGATTTCCTCATGCAAATGCTCGAGTTTCAAACGTCTGGGATGTAAACTGTAGGAATGACAGAGTCAGAAGGTTTGTTTAGAGACATGGTTACTTTACTTGACCTGGTGACCTGAACTCAGTCAGTGACCTGGGGTCAAAATTTTTTTACATACGATGCGAAATTGAGGTATCATAAGCTGAACAAGTTTCGCGGCGGTGCGCGCCACGGTTTTCCTTACACGCGTTACAAAAACTGGCAAGTGTGGCCAAAAACGCCCTCCCCCATCCTCCCCCCCCCCCTCTCGGGCGAAGGCTGATCCTGAAATATAATATTTGGTCTTAGCGGCCCTCCATGTGGTCCCCAGTAACTTCAGACTCGTGGTTACGCGCCTGTTTCTTATGTGTGTTTTTATGTGTGTACAGCGTACACTCAGTGGTTTTGGGCAAAGAATGTGTGCTCTGGGTATTAATTGCCCCCTTTCCCCCTAGTTTCGTCAAGGTGTTGACCGATACTGTTTGTCTTGGGCATTTGGAGCATCGCTCGGCCTATGTGCGCTACAGTCCCTCTGCTTGCGTGTGGTACAGCCTTCCTCTGCTCAGGTGTGTGACAGTCCCTCACCATGCCGCTCAGGTTCACGGCCTGGGTCTGCGCAGCCTGAGTCGGCGCGAGCTGGAGCTCTACTTTCAGATGCCGCGTGACATGCGCGCCGTTGCGCCTGTCCTGATCGTGGCGGCCCTGCCGCTGGCGCAGAACGTCGTCTTTCCGTTAGCGTGAGTGGAGGCCGAGGGAGGGAAGGGTATCGGTGAGTGCAAGAACGAACGGATTTGTACAGGGAGGAATGGGTGGTTGGTATAATAAGAATCGGAACTGGTTGTTAGTGAAGGAATATACGTGTTTGTACCGTTATCGGAATAAAATAGGTAAAAGTGCCGATGTCGGAAGGCGCAGATGGTAGGAATGGAGGGGTGGATGAAGAAAGGAGCGGATGGAGTGCCGCCGGGAGAAATAGATGTTGTATCAGGTACGTACCACGATAACAACTCGGTGTTGACGCCTAATGTGCGCGTCTGCCGCTGCCCTCAGGTACTTGTTCCCGCGTCAACTGCTATGTCGCCACTTCTGGTCCCTGCAGCAGCGGTCCGACTTTGCCCTGTACGAACACAAACGGAGACTGGCCCACCACCTGTCCGCCTTTCGCCACCTTCAGGCCAGGTAACGCGGGCTGTTGTTGTTGTGTTTTGATTTCCTTCCAGGCTCTGGCGAGCTGTAGCCTAGCCGCCCGCGGCTCTGCAGGTACAGCCCACCGCTAAAGTAATGTGTGGTTTTACCAATCTCAACGGATGGCTTTGACCGACGCTTTTTAAATTCGGACTGGTTGAAAAGAAGACGTCAATAGATAAAGTTGTAGCTGCAAGGGTGAAGATACATGTAAGCTATATTTAAAGTCTCGTTGCAGTCTGGCTAATCGTTCCTAGGCTTCAGAAGCAGAACATACCCATGACTGAAACCACACATTACTTCTGCTGTGGACTGTACCTGGCGACCCTCGCCAGGGCCGCCACCGCGTCGTCCCGTCGCACGTCGCTCAGGCTCGGGAAGATGGTGCCGAAGTCCGAAGATGCGGAGCCGGGCGTTCATCAGCGCCGGGCACCGCAGTAGGACATGGTCTGGGGTGTCGGCCTCTTCGCCGCAGGCGCGGCACCGTCCTGCCCGGCATCCCTTATCGCTGCACTGGGCGCACTCCGGCGATGGATGCTGCCGGACGCGGGCGGCATCCATCGCCTAACGCGGGCTCGGTGCCACAGAGCGGCGGTGACACAGGGGAATGCCAGTCCACAGTGTCAACGCACATTTGATTCATCGTATCTACTGTAGAAATGACATTGCCACTGGTTACGTTTGGCGAAAGGAATGCGAAGTTTGCAGCTGGTTTAACTGTGCCAGTTAGTTTAGTGCCGCTTGCCACCTTTTTGAATAGGTTTGTATGGGTGGCCAGTCCCTGGTGACTTCAGTTGGCCTATTATGGCCATCGGCTGTATTGGCACCTGATCAGTTAGGTACCGTGGCTCTCAGGTTCTCGGCGTTTACTGGGCCTAGTACCGGACCTTTTACCGACCCCTACCGACCCCTCTGACCTTTACTGTCCCGTCCGGCAGACGTCACCTGGTGACTCCCGAGTCGGCGCAGCTCTCCCTGAAGCACGTGTTCACACTGCTCGGTTCGGGCCAGGTGCCGAGCTCGGCCGATATCCTCGCGCTGCGACCTATCTTCGAGGGTGGCCCGTTCAGCCTGGAGCGACTCAGTGCCGTGCAGGTGGTGAGTCGATTAAGTCGTCTCTCTTAGTCCCAACTGTGACTGAGACTGCCCCCACGGTCACTGTGAGCAGCGGGTGCGGCAAACACCTCGCCTATTGTCTCTCCGGGCTGCGGCTGAGACTGCCTCTCTATTAAGTGACGGATAATGTCCCTCCGGCAATAGCTGACATATGTAAATAACAATCATGCTCTCCACGGTCTCCGGTGAAGCACTTACTAGAGGTAGCTGAGCAGACAGCATCGTTGTTGTAATTTTGTGCTCCCTGCATAATATGATTAGGATCTCAGCTCTTCTGATATCCTAATATTCTACAATTTATTAAACTTATCTTGCTATGGAAACGATATTTTGTTATATCTCTGGCCCGTCGATCCCGTCAGTTGACAGTCTGCGCCGTCTCGCCCCTGTGCTGCACGGTCTGGGCTGTTCACCGTTCTGTATTTGTTAGATCTGCGGCCCGTCTCCCGTCAGTTGACAGTCTGCGCCGTCTCGCCCCTGTGCTGCGCGGTCTGGGCTGCTCACCGTTCTGTATTTGTTAGATCTGCGGCCCGTCAGTTGACAGTCTGCGCCGTCTCGTCCCTGTGCTACACGGTCTGGGCTACTCACTGTTCTGTATTTGTTAGATCTGTGGGCTGCGGCCTGTCTCCCGTCAGTTGACAGTCTGCCCCGTCTCGCACCTGTGCTGCGCGGTCTGGTCTGCTCACCGTTCTGTATTTCCTAGATCTGTCTTCCGTCAGTTGACAGTCTGCGCCGTCTCGCCCCTGTTCAGCGCCGCCTGCTGAAGCTGCACGGGCTGGGCGTGCTCACCGCTCTGCGGCGGCGGCGACTGCGGGAGCACGGCGAACTGCTGCGACACATGGACCGGGCCATGCTGGCCGAGGGAGTGACTGCCATGTCACAGGAGGAGCTCTACTATGTGAGTATGAATTTGATCCGGAAGTCCCGCATTATTCTGTTGGATGACTGTGATACGTCCACACGCACATTCACGTAGTTATTTTGGGCAGCAGCGTTCATCTATCTGACTGAACAGCCTCCGTTTCTAACACAGCTTTCTGCGTGTGCGCCCGGCCGACCGGACGCCCTGTCTGCAGTGCCCGGTCGGCTTGGGTCACAGGGGATGGGTACCTGGCCCCAGTGGCGCCTGCCCCTGGCTGACCTGGTGTCCCTATGTGCCGTGCAGGCGTGTTTTCTGCGCGGCCTGAACCCGCAGAACCTGCCGCACGAACAGCTGGCCTGGTGGCTGAGCGAGTGGGCCACCGTGTCGTCGTCCATAGAGCCGGCGGCCGTCTCCCTGCTGTTGCACTGTCCGCTACTGCTCGGCTACAACCAGCCCACCAACTGGCAGCTGCGCTACTGAGCCGACGGGTGTGTCGTACTGACGCGGAGAGCCGCCGCTGCACCGTCACCGCTCCACCAGGTGAGGCGCCGATGGGGTAGGACCGGGCCGGACAGAGCAGGGAGGGTGCGGGACACTATAGTCTGGCAAACCTAAGAAAGAATGGATTTAAAGTGCTTAGGTCATTGATGCATGTGCATTTATATTGTGAGAGCATATTTTCTCTCACAACTTTTCTTACAAATTTCCCCAAGCCATGCATTTCAAGTGCTCAAAACACGTGCAAAGTGATTCAGGCGCTTTAACTCCGTTCTTTCTTAGGTTTGCCAGACAATAGTACCGGACGGGTTGGGACGTTAGAAGCCGTGTTAGGGACTGTTCACGTTGTCCTGGCACTGCTGGGGCCGAATTCACGTCGATCATTTTTGTAAGAATTTTCTTACACATGACCTACATCTCCAGATTTTTTTAGACACGTGAACTCTGTCGATAAAAACTTCAGAAGTGTTGACGTGAATACCAAATTATACCTACGAAAGGAAATCAACTTACGAAGTCGACGTGAATACGGCCCCTGGTTGTAATCTCTGTGCTCCGTGCCCAATGTTGTCATTGTTGAGGTGGGGACCTCAGCTGGAAATTTGCTCCGCGATGGTATTATTGCATTCCATCATTCCGTCTCGATTCTGATGGTACAAAATTTCGTCTCGAAACTTACGGTCATCTGCTACTTGTTACGTGAATTTCGATATGAAACTGTTGTGTGGAATTATTTTTGGGCTTTTGTGTGTATTTTTAATGAATTTAACGATTTTGACATCGCAAAATCTGACATTGTAATCCAGTTCCACGTAGGGAATCTGAGAACCGTTTGGTACCGTGGTCAATTAAAGGGAGCTGACGCTGTGAAAATTACCTTAAATTCATGAATAATCTGGATGGAGATTTGGATGGAAATCCGGCTGCCACACACATTTCTTTTGCTCGTCTACTTGGCAAAGATGTACTAAGTACATTTTTGTTGAGTTTCGTTGCGATAGGCTTAAAGACATAAATGATTATTTCTTGCATAATTTGATTACTTATATAATTTGTAAACCAAAATCACCTATTTTTTGTGGAAGAGAGGTAGCTGCAAATTGTAGAACCTAAATAGCTACATGTTTTGGTTAACTGGATCTAGATAGTTATATCGATGCATCATTTCAGGTCTTTCCGACTGGCTGGCTCAGGTATCGATCAATGCAAGATAACGCTGGTGATTTGGTCCAACTCGCCTACAGTTCCAACTTCCACGGGTTACTAAAATAGGCGCGGTAACCGGCAGTGAATACAGACATCTGAATTGTTTCGAATAACACGGTATTTGAAATACGATCTCCAGTGCAATTTTCATGTGTGATGTGGAAGCGAAATCAAAGAATCTTTCGCGAATTCGAGGTACCTAGGCATTTCACTCTTCGTCGTTATTGAAAATTATTGTGGACATGAGGCTATAATGGATGCATTCAGATGAGGTATGGTTGTTAATGCAGTAACGAAATCAGCGGCACTTCTTATAATGCCACGCACCATATGCGCACTACTCATTACGCTTGAAATATGCCATACCGAAAAACGAGTAATCACGAGTGTTCATTGTGATATATGATACCAGTAAAACGCCTTTTAGGCGAAGAACGAGCGAGCGAGATAGTGAGCCCTGCACATGCAGAAGGGCGAGAGGGTACTTCCAACGGGCTTGTGCAAAGCACCCTTCTAACCGGTCGCTAGCGGTGTACCAAATTTGAACGCAATCGGCCCAGCCGTTCCTGAGATCTGGAAGCGGCATTCTGCACGTGCGCACGTGCAAACGGGGTCCAAAATGACTTTTGCACGGCACCCTACTAACCGGTCCCCAACCGTGTACCAAATTTGAGCGCAATCGGCCCAGCCGTTCTCGAGATCTGGAAACGCCCCCTGCACGTGCGCACGTGCAGTAGCACCCTAACCGCAACACATGGGAATGCATTGCCTGGTGGGTGCCTATCTGTATGCCAAGTTTCAGCGAAATCGCCCCAGTAATTACCGAGTTACTGAAATGGGAACAAATTTGGCACCTCTTATTGTTGTATTTTGCACGTGCAGTGGGGGTCACTCACATAGATGAAGAGTATCCGACCTTTGGTAGAAGGGATGCAGCTACCCTATAAAAATGACCGCAAGACAATCGCTCAAGCCGCTGCTGAGATATGGGCCTCTCAAAATAATTACTTTTGTAAAACTGCTTGAACACCCTTGACTTTTCACGTGGCACGTGCCACGGCGGTCACTGAGATGTATCAAAAGTAGTCAATTACGGGGTAGAAGGGATGGGGCTACCCAGCAAAAAAGACCGCAGGCCATTCGGTCCAGCGGTTGCTGAGATGTAAGCCTCTCAAAAGCGTTACAGGCCGGGCCGGGCCGGGCCGGGCTGGGCCGGGCCGGGCCGGGCCGCTCATACTGAGATTTTTCCGTTATATTGAAAAGACTTCGCTTCGCTCGCTGCGCTCGCTCGCTCGTAATAATTGTTGCCCATTTGTATCTTAAGCTTTCATGCCTAAAATTGATGGCATGGAGGTCTTAAACACTGAAAGAAATGTCATGTCTTTCGTTCAAATGATACAAAAGCATGATTCGTTATTTGTTGAGGCTGCGCGAGATAAGGCTTTTAAGTTTTATTTTTGAATTTCGACAGAGAATGCTCTGTTTGCACTAAAATGTGTCATGTACGAAAACGAGTTGCAAGTTCACGGTGGAGTTTCACGTGTAATAACTGTCGCTCAAAGATATCTGAATATGTGTCAGTGATCTGCAAGCGGGCCGAGTACTTCGAACAGATGTTGTTATTTATCAAACGAAGTAGGCTAGGGCTACAGGCCTAGGGCTACAGGCACGATCGCTTGCCAACTGCACCGCCACCGTTCCATTTCAGCGATAAGTCAGCGGCCCTGTCCAGCGCACTTTCAGCTCAGCGTAGGCTAGCACTATGCTGCTGTGGTATGTGCAGTTGAAATCGTGTAGGAGTATCCGATAACATGCTGTGATCGATTACTTGCGAGTGTTATTGAATGTCATGAGAGATCTTGAGTAGTTCGATGATTGTTCATTCGGCTACTCATATCTAGGAAATGTGATACTGTGCCTTTACAAGTGTTGGCTAGGCATAATATATGTGCGAATGTGTCAATATTTGTGATCATACTGTGAAGGTAAACTGACCACATAATTCTTACTCAGAAAAGCTTATACAAGGGAAGTGAAGTGGTAAATTCGTTTATTTTGTTTCTATACTATGAACATAGTTTTCATTGGATGCTATTATAGTACTACCTCTTTATATGTGCATTTTGAAACGCCAGGTACGATTGGTAGACCAAAGACCATTGCATGGGCTCTGCCTCAACGTATATTTAACTGATCACCATTTCACTAACTGAACATCACATTGCGATGGCGCTGAAGCTTGTAAGTTTCCGCATTATACCATTGCATCGTAAGTGGTCATTGACATGGATACGTGGGGTACTAGGACATAACACTCAGATTTACATGCGAGTGATTGAGCCGGAAATGATCGCATCTACTCGCCTTTTATCCCTGAGATGCCTTTCTCGCATCATCTGCAATACGGACGCGTGAGAGGGTACCTCATCAGGCCGGCCCATCCTCCAGTCCTGGGGCGGAGAGCCGGCCAATGAGTCGGGCGAGAGGCCACCCAGCCGGCGCCGTGGAGAGGAGCGCCGTGTCCGGCCGGCGCCCACCGGCATCCCAATGTCCACCACCAGCGGGTTTTTGTGCACCACGAACGTCTCGTTGAGCGGGGTCTCCGCGACAGACTGGGTCCCGCGCGTCACCACCGGTCTGCGGTGCGGTGACAGCGGCGGAGAGCACGACTGGTCGCCGCACGCGCACTCGCCGTGACCCCCACACGTGTCGAAGAAGAAGTCCTCAGCGACGGGCTGTGTGGCGGCGCCGGGCCGTTCCGGGCCGACTCCCCTGGAGCAGCGACTCATGGGCCGCCGGCAGCCGGGCGCTCCTCGGGTCGGTGGGAACAGGCCCCGGCCGCGCGGGGACGTGGAACCATAATTCCTGCCCATCGACACTACTGTAGGACGGCTGGGGGCGATCAGAGAGTCTGTCGAGTACTCGCTGTCCATGTCGGAACTGGCGCCCAACGTGGGGCACGAGTCGTCTCGCCGTAGCAGCCGAGGCGCCTCGTCCACAGCTGGCACTGCTGCCGTTCCCGTCACGAGCTGGTCGGTGAGTGTCCGCAGTCTAGACAGCGAGTTGGCCACTCGTGCCTGTCCAACAGACGCATTGCGACCCACTGGACGGCGCGGCCGGCGCCTATTGTCCTTTGGCGGTAGTGCAGAGGTCTTTGGAGCCTCGAATGTGGGTAGCGACATCGGCGGTGGCCTTGGTTCGGGTACATTCACTACCGGCTGACGCCCTGCCACCGGCCTGCCTCCTGGCGGCGGCTTGGCTGAAGTAACTGCCTCAGCGTTGGAGTTTGCTGGTGCTGGATGTGGAGGTGAAGACACGGATGACCTGACTGGTGACACGTCGTTTGATTTTGTCCCTCGCGTCTCGCAAGGAATTGGACTGCTGGCTATGTTACTCTCCGCCAGTAGTTTCCTTATCTTCGTCATGAGGGACACCTGTGAAAGGCGGGGATGATAGACACATTTGTAATTTATAGCATAGCATGCTGGATATTTATACGTAGCACTTATATGCTGCGCCTCATGGATGAAAATTTTCATTCAGGGAAGGAGTAAAATCTTTTTCAGCGCGTCAACTCCGAGAGGATAGCTGCTCTGTGGTTACACTAAATATTCTTGCATTTGCCCAAGACCTCATCAAGTGACCACTCATGGTATGTTAAGAATGGTCTGTTCGCTCGGTCGTGGAGATCACCGCTCTGCCAACCAGCGCCCGCGGCCGCAAATACACGGGCCTGATCCGCCTTTAACCCTCGCCCGCACATGCCATTTTCCCATCCTAGAACGCACATTGGGGGGGGGGGGGGGGGGTTGCCACCCCCGCGCCATTTCTTTCCTGATGGAGATAGAGCTTAGCGGTAAAGAACAAAAAGATTCTTTGGGAAGAGACGAATCCAATGATACCCAGTTTTACCTTCTCAGGTCAGGCATTGACCTTCCAGGTCAGGTCAAACTAAAAAATGTTGCTGTTTTGGGTCACCGTTGGATATCAAGTGCGCTGCTTAGCATATACCGATGACGATGCTGTTTTATGGTGCCAAGCCAGCTAGAACCTCTTTGTCACACTACCCGACCAGATTTTTGCTGCTGAGGTCATTTCAGTTCAAGTTAGGTCAAGGTCAATTATATGTGTTTGTATGCCTGTGTGTGTGTGTGTATACTGATGTGTGCACCGATTGTTTTTGTGTCCATATTACATGAAATCATGATCTGAGAAGCTTTTACCAAAAATGCAGTAAAACAGCTTCACAAAAAGTAAATTCAGCTTGCTTAAGACGCAATTATCTTAGATGACCTAGGTTGATTTTGACCCTGACCTTGACACCTGCACATCGTCGAACAACATGTTCCATGATAGGTGGGAGGTAAGACTGGCAAAAAAGGCCGAAATCAAGGTGTCAAAAGCTCACAAGGCCCATGGCAAACGCAAGATGTTGAAAATTGGCCGTTTGGGTTATGACATGACCTGAAAAACAAGGTCATATCTCCGAAACCAAAAATCACAGAAACTTGAAATTTTCAGTGGACATCAAGAAAGGATAGAGGAGCAGCTATGCGAAAAATCAGCCTTCTAGCTCTAAAAATGTTGAGTGCAGAGCAGAAAGACTGCCTGGGGGGGGTGGCAACCCCCCCCCCATATGCGGGCGAGGGTTAAACAGAACCTTCGGTTCGGTGACATGTCCCTAGTGCACGGCCTCGCTTCATGTCCCGGAGCAGCCCTCTGACCTGCCGGGCCCGATAAATCGGGATAGCCCAGCGTGCGCACCAGTGTGTTGCCACCTGGGGTGCGTGACAGGAAGCGTGCGGTCAAGGCTGTCCCGCTTGGGGGGTACAAAAATGCTTCGTACCACTGCCGTGTATATGGTATACTTACCCAGTATGAGTGTATACTGCTAACGACATAAAGCCCAGGTGGGGCACCAAAAATATTGGAAAAGAATGGTTCCTAGATCCATTAACTTTTATCAATTCTTCTCTCGCTCAAGTTCTGATATGCGCTGAGAGAATTGGTCAAGAATTAACCCTCACCCGTATTGGTGTTTTTTTTTCCAGCTGCGAATGTATAGGTAAGGGGGGAGTCCGTTGAAACTCCCCCCTTGCCGTTTCGCCCCTGATCGGTCTAGAGCTTCGCGGAAAAAAACGAGCGTGTTGCCCGTGATGAGATAAAAAGTGAACAGAGGTCATCAGCTGTCAATGACCTGACCTGACCTTCAGGTGACCTTGACACCCACCCTAATGCATGGACCGACATCATTTCACATGTTTGAAAGCTTGAAACCACGATAAGACTGCAAACACGCGGCTAATGCGAGCCAACATACGCCGAATGGCGATTCCGGCCAAACATGGTCTTGAAAAGTAGGTCACAGGTCAAAGGTCATTTGGGTCAGGGTCATGAAGTTTTCAGGGTAGGTGTAAAATTGATCAACTCGAGGGTACTGAAAGTTTCGTTGCGATCGGCCGCTCTTTACGCGAGTTATTCGCGAAAAACCGAGGGGGAGGGGGTCCGTTCGACCCCCCCCCCTCTATACGGGCGAGGGTTAAAGTTGAAAAATACTCGATGTTGTCCTTCTGATCTGGTAAGTGGGGTGATGTTACAGGATATAGTAAATTTGTCCAAATGGTATGAGACTCAGTGTAGGGCAGCTGGTTCATCTTTCCCTTAATATCCATAAAGATGTCGACTGGGGGAGCAGTCGACCCGGCCTTCCATCGCATCTTATCTATGTAAAAAGCAACGACACTTACCTCGCGTGATGCATTAGGTGATACACCTGCTCTTGGCTTTGGTTTCTGTTTTGGCTTCGGCACAGTCCTAGCGTAGCTCAACATCTGGAATTGTATTAGGTGCTTCGTTAATATTTCTGCTTGTGCTTACATGTTTATAAGTCGTGCTGTTTAACCGAAGCAAGTTGTTACGGAAGTTTCCGCTAAAGTTAGTTATCGAAGCGAGGCAAATCATTTTCACACTAATCTACTTCTGCTTTGTGACATTTCAAAGGCAATATAAAACAATGATGACGCACACACCTGAACATCTCAGTTCACATGCTTTAGCAGCAAAGCTGGTATGCCCTACCTTGTCGTGTGCTGACTTTTTCTGGTCGTCCTGTTGCTTGGAATACTGTTGTGATTTCGGCTTCACCACCGTGCGATTCTTCTTGGCAACTTGGTCGGCATACTCCTGCTGCTTTTGCATCTTCTCTCGCTGAAAGTAAGACATACCACACTGCTCATTCTGCTATTGAACGGAAGTGTCCCTGGACTGCATGGTAATAGCATCAAAAGGCCTCATGTTTGTAACGGTGGCATCCATGGGGGCATTCGCGCAATGTATGACCTTTATTTTATTACAGGTGAGAACACTTAAGGTGACTGGATAAAACCGTTCTTTAAAGAAATGTTAAGAAATCCTAGGCGTGTTCATTCTTCAAATTCAACGGCTAACATTTTGATTATATACATTTTAACATTTTTATGGTACGATGCTGAATTTCCTTATGTTTGTTAAAACGCAACGAATACATTTTTTTTCATCATTTCTTCTGACAAGCTTGCTTCGACTCACATTATACCCAGCGTTTTCGTCCTACTCTCTGGTCCCTCTCATCTGAACCCGTCCATCTTTCATCCTACTTTTTAACACCGATTATCTGACCTTTTATCACATTTCTCCGGGTAATTTTCCAGCCAGAGTCCTGCCCTATCGTTCCGGTTCCCACTATATAACATTCTCACATAGGCTCTCTTTTCTCTCGCCGCCTTACCCTGGCTTTGACGGCGGCCGGGTCTGGTCCGAGTTTGCCCAGTTTGACGTACTGTCGCGGGTACGGTTTGAGGTTGGGCTGGTACGGCACGTGCCGGTGGGGCATCGGTACCCGGTCCGGGGGCGTGTACACCTTCCGCGGTCCGGCCAGCTGTGGGATAGGCGGTAAACAAGGTAAGCTGGCAGGTCAGCTCAGGGAGCATTTTCACGGGGAGATTGGAACCACACTCCAATTTTTAGTGGAGTCTGAGTTACTAGACCACAAAAAAGTCAATACAGTGATTCATTGTAAATGTTAAAAACGTATAACGATCAGTGCATTTTCGTATCAGCATGCTGTCAACTTTTGGCAATTGATCATCGATTCCAAGACTGGGCTCACTTCTCGCGCACGTATCGTAGTTTGATGCCTCATTTCATTGCCTTCACAGACCGTTGAAATGAACCTGTCACCCTTCACCCTGCCATTCGCAATTCGCACCTGCAATGACAAGGACGAGACGTTGTCGTCGAGGATGATCAGGTCGCTTCGGCGACGGGGTCTGTGGAACTGGTGGTCTAGGAGAGAGGGTGCGCTCACTTCTGACAGCTGAAAAAGAGGAAACGAATTTTCTAGACAGCACTCTGCTAGGTGACAAGGGGGGTTGAGTAATGCACATTAAACATGACCCGGCACAACGTTTCACATACCGAAGGGGCTGTGCGACCCCTTGCCGTTTCGGCCCTAATTGAACAAGAGTTTCGGAAAAAGCAAGCGTGTGCGCCGCTACGATTGGTACCTACCCAATTTTAAGATCTCGGGTCAAGTGGTAATATCCGAGGTTAGGTATACAACTGGCCCCAATGTAGAGATACCGTTGTTGGTAAGAACTTCGCCAAGAAAGTGGTCACAGAGCCGCAGTGTTAGCAACAATGTTGTGCTTATCTTTCGGATGACGCTTATGAATCCATTGATAGCTTTTTGACTTGCCAGCTGCATTACATTTGGAATTACTGGGAAAAAAAATATGATGGCCCCAAGCGATCTTGGAACGTCATTTATGACGTCACGTGAGGTCCACAATGAATCGAACCTTTTGTAAGCAGTAATGAATTCACGGTAATAAATGTTTGCCATTGTGTTAAGTCATTGTCGGCGTTAAATGGCGGTTTCCAGCATGATCTCATTCTGAGGTTACATGATTCCATTCGTTTCATTGATTTGTAATAGCGAGGTAACGGCACCGACCAGACCTCAGATGACCCATATGAAAAATTGAGATATTCTAGTTGTAAGGATTCATGAGCATACTACTTTCTGAATCCTGTAAGTTTCAACAGAGGTTTTCTAAGGTTATTGACCTTGACCTGACACTCATGTGACCTTGATGGATGGATTGGATTACCCTTCGGCACAACCCATGGGTCAAACAGCATTTCACATCTCGGCACGTTTCTAAGCACAAAAAAATCTAAAATGCTGAGATAATAGCCGTTTTCACGACGGGCTATCCGGCGAATGCACCTGATTTGACCAAATCTGCACCTAATTTCTTTTACAGCAAATATCTTCATTTTATGAATTTATTTCAGTGTTTTAATCGATGATGCTCTCTGATAATATGACAAAGCAGGCATATAAGCAATTAGTGCAACCCTAGCTGATAGCTGCTAAGAGACACACTGAACCTGATTTGACCAGATCTGCACCTAATCTGTACCAGATGTGCACCAAATGTGTACCAGATGGCCGTCGTGAAAACGGCTAATATGCACTTACAGGGTCCTCTCCTATGACAACACTCTCCGGTCCCTAATGGCTTCTGCCCCTAAAGGATAACAGTTGTCAGTTCTGGCTGCATCCTTGCATTGCACGGTCTTTGGCCGCGGGACATAAGGTCGCGAACGGACCTCGGGTCACGGATCACCGAGCTAAGGCCAGTTCCGCACAGATTGTCCACCCGAACGGCCGCGTCGAAAAATGAAGGTCTGAACTTTCTATCTTGGGGAGCTGAACCAGATAGCCGGCATGCTTCAGACCGTTTTGACATTGCATGCCATTGCTGATCAGTTCGGACATCTGCCTGCCCAGTTTTGGGCAGGTACACAATGGACAAGCATGCGGCTGTTAGCAGCGTTGCTAATCGTTCCAGTTTGGGCGTTCGTTCACCATTTCGACCGTGAAAGAAATTTTATTGAAAAAAGACGGTCAGGAAGAGGGGCCAGTTGGTGACAAATTGGTCAAGCGGCTTCCGCGCAAGGGCTGCTCCATCTTCAGACAGGACCGTGAGACGCTATTGGAAGAACTCTCTGGGGCTCAGTACCTACGAGAGCCACCAGCGGCTCGCTTCTAAGCCGACGCATGGTCGATGGAAGGTCGACATGCATTTTCATTCAGGACTGTGCGCCGGCTCATCGCTCTGTTAAGGCCCAGCGGTGGTGCGAATCGAACATGCCGGACTTCTGAAGGAAGGAGATGTAAGCCGGCTACCATCCTGATTTAATCCTGATTGAGGAATTTTGGGCTATCGTCCAGCAGGACCTGGACAAACAGAAGCCGGCGGCCAGCCTCAGGGCACTACCGTTGCAGCTCAAACGGGCATGGTCGAAAATCAAGCCGTCTGTGCCGCACAACCTGGCTGCCAGCATGTCAGATTGTGTTCTTGTATAACTCCCTGTTCGTGGGGGAGTAAACTCGACGCTTAAAGGAATTACTGCCTCTTATATATAGCAACTTAAAGAGCACATCTTTTGAGAGGACGAAACTTATGCCGGACCCTGTACGTACGCCGAATCGCCGCTATGACCTAACATGGTCTCGAGAAACAGGTCAAATGTCATTGGAGTCAGGGTCATGAAATTTTCTGATAATGTATAAGATTACTGACTGTTCCGGCGGTATCCACCGCATTTTAGGCGAACCACTCGTAAAAAATGCGATCCCTTATAAGTTCGAGGTCTAAAGGCATTCCAGGGAAACCCGGCAACGATATATTGAAACTTCTAAAACATTTTCTGGTAGATCTATTTTTCATGAGTATTTATCCTCGTCCGCGCACTCACCAGTCGCCTGTTGTCGTTGACGTCGATGAGAGACGGCTGCGAGGTCTGCAGGTGCAGCTTGGGCACCAGCAGCAGCTCGCTCTCCGAGCTGCCGTAGCTGAGGCGCGACTCGTGGAACTCGAGCTGGCTCCCGTCTAACTCTCGGCCGAACGTGTGGAAGTCCCGGCGTGACACGTGGCTCTCATGGCGTGACACGTGGCTCTCGTGGCGCGACACGCGGTCCCTCGGAGACTCGTGGCTCTGGTGGCGGCGGCGCGGTGAAGTGGACGGCCCCGCGCGGACCGGGATCCGACTGCTGCGCCGGCCGCCACTGCCCTCGGAGCCTGCACGCGGGGAACACGGCTCTGACACGCGAGGCGAGCTCCTGGCACCGGGGGTCTGCCCTGACACCTCTGAGTCGCGGATAGGACCGGCGGGGCCAGCCGCGCTGCCCGCTGTCTGCCGCTCGCCGGTGCAGGGAGCGTCTGACGGTGTGGCTGCGGTCTCTGCGGCTGCCCCAACCTCGGAGTTGGAGGGCGCAGTAGTCACACTGTCCGGTGCATTTTCCTTGTGACGTCGCTCGAGATGCAAGTGATGGTAGGTTTTGGCGCGGCGAAACTCTCCCTGTTTGTTGAGCTGGATGAAGTCCTTTTCGGGTCGGTCGATAATGTGATGTGATCGGCACCTTTCGACCGCCTTTGGAGCTTTGGCAGCAACTTGTGGTGTCTTATCACTTTCTTTCACTTTGGGAGTGTCTTTTTCTGGCTCTTTGGTCCCTTCTGTCTGTTTCTCAATGCTTTGACGCAATCTAGCGATCACTGGCAAACTTCGCACAGCCACTGGAATGCGGGACTGCCTCTCTGCCTTGGTCTTACTTTGGTCTCGCTTTGCCTCCTGCTTAACCGTGTTCGCTGGTGAACTTTCGGGGACGCCTTTGTTTTTACTCCTTGGACTGGAAACGGCGACCTCTGCTGATGAGTTATGCTTATATATTCGCGTCTCATCATCTTGAGTTATTTCGAGGTATCTCTGGACCGCGTGTGGCTTGTGGGGCGCTGTTGGAGCTTCTTCGCTGATGAATAGGGCAGCCACCTTATGGTGGTGGTGGTGCGTCTCGAGGCTGCCCACGAGCGTGGCAGACTTGCTAACTGATGCTACATCGCAGTGACTTGATGACAATATGTTATTGAAACTTGGAAACTCAACGTTGCTGTTCTGCGACAAATTCAGGCCATTATTCGGCTTGTTTGTCCCGGCTGTTCCTTGACTTGTGTTTTCCAATGAATCAGCTGACACTGATGTAGTTTTCTCCTCAGGGATATCGCTGAGTGTAGATAGGTTTTGTTTGCTCATGGCATACCAAAAGTAAATTTGAAATCCAATATTTTAGCATAGGAAATTGTTATTTGACACTTTTAGTGTAAATAATTATAAAGATAGTATTTTTACAAAGAAATCATAAGCTCAACGTTTCAACTGTAAATTTGTCGACAATCGTGTGTTGCGGCATTCCGGTTTTATCCTGCACGATGATATTGCAGTGGGGCACCGTCTATCTTGATGGTTATATAAATATTGCATGGGATGATGGGACAAGGTGCATGAGGCAACCGATAACACACAGGACAATTTCTGACCACCGAGTTGACGTCACTGTCGCTCGAATGTGGGTACCGAAACGTTTGTTATTCGCCTGGGCATGTTCTTACCCCGAGGGTTTTAGTTATAACAGGGGCAGAAATTTTGTTTCTCTTATTGTAAGTTACTTCGCACTGACGGAGCCAGGAAATGCTATTTTCGTCGCATAAGAAGAAAACTTGCACATTTTATCAGAAAAAAAAGATTGTTGATGCAGCACTGCAACGGGTTAGAAATTGATTATTGAGAAATAAATTGAGAAATTGATTAATCGTCAATTCCACGTTGTTCAGAGTCATATTGAGCAATTGCTAAGGCTTGTCCCTCTATAGCGAGTGCGAAAGGTAACTAGCAGCCTAGAAAAAATGTTGCTCATAAGTTACTCCACACTTACTGTCGAGCTACTCATGGTTACTGTTAGCTCGATGTGTTGTGCGTGCTAAGTTGCAATGTGTGAAGCCGTACTATTTAAAGATTCTTTCGACTTCTCGCTCTTCGGCTCTCTCTCTCTCCTCTCTCTCTCTTACTCTCTCTCTCTCTCTCTCTCCTCTCTGTCTTTATCTCTCTCTCTCTCTCTCTCTCTCTCTCTCTCTCTGTCTCTCTCTCTCTCCCTCTCTCCCTTTCTCTCTCTCTCTCTCTCTCTCTCTCTCTCTCTCTCTCTCTCTCTCTCTCTTCCCTTTTCCTTCATTCTTTTTTATTTTTCTCGTTCTCGTTATCGTACGAACAAGTTGCGCTGTATCTCCCCCTTATTATGAACACGGGTACATTTTTAAGAAGTTGATATTAGCTGATTTTAGGTACATTCTTGGGTTCCTTGATAACATTTGAATATTTATTGTGTTACATACCATGAACACTTGCACTGATCACTCAAAAATAGGTCCTACTAGTGTTACCCGCGTGCTCCGCAACGCGAAGAAGGGTTATTTTTTTACCCTTGGGTATTGGGTTGGTCTGTGTCGATTTGGCTGGTAGCCTGGTAGGTATCCATTTCGTTCGATTGCTTTTTGACGGCCAAGCATTTTGTAATAAAACAAAAAAGATACATCGCATCGAGGTGCCCGTGTCGTATTATCATGCGTTCTACTTTATGAATGATTCGAAAACTGGCGTGAAGCCTTTTGAGGGCCATCGATGAATTTCGCTAAAAATGACAATGTAATGGTTTGTAACATTTACATTTTTTTAGAATACTGTTGCTCATCATGTAAAGATAAAGACTGAACCTCGGACAAAATTGAATGCTCTTTCCAACGGTGCCATTTTTAATTGCCAGAGATATCAGATCATGGAGCAAAACCCGTGTGATTAATTAAGTGGCACAAAATTGACAAACACCATTTTCTTCCGTGATTTGTACCACCTTGATTTGGATCAATAAGCTTTTCACAATTTTTCCATGAGAGGCGGTACATTTTTATTGCTAATAGGCGTTGTTTCAACTCACTCCGTCTGGCGGTCACCTGAAAGTAATATAAATTCCAAAATCCGTCCAAAACGTCAATTTTCCACATAAAAGTGTCCTCCCCGGTGCACGTGGCGCGTGCCATCCCCTGCACCGCACACCATTCGATAGCCCGTTCAATTATCTACACGATGCTGTTTTCCCTGTGTTGGTCGGACCCCTGGTCACCAAGATATTGCACCGGGACCGGACCCGTGTCGGGCAAATTTGGCTGTTTTCGCCCGATTTCGCACGCTGATTTATACGTGTAAAGTCTATGACGCGAATTTGCACTTTTTGAGTACGCGCCACGCGCTCCCTATCAATCCGATCGAGCTGAGACCCCTCAAAGGCACGTCGCGCATCCTTGATCTATAAGTTGTGCAAATTTCACCGGGCTAGGTGCAACGGTCTGGCCTGTAGTCCACGCAAAGCACGACCAAGTCGGGACCTCGGTAACGGACAGACGCACCCTCCTCAAATAGTAGTAAAGATTGGGCCACATCAGTATTTGAAATATGTTCTATTAACATTTAATATCTTGACAACCATAGAAACAAAATACCAGGCCCACAAAACAAACATAACTTTTTTGCATGGCAGGCGTTGCACAATGCACAGGTCATTATTTTAGATATCTATTAAAAGAAATGAACTTTATCTAAATGAGACATTGCTTTCAAATGAAGTACTGAATTTAGGGCAACAAAGCATCCTTTCACAATCATTCGTAGCTACCTTTGTTCAGAGTAACACAAGTATTCTGGCTAACATAGCGTACTGGCAGTATGTGCTTCACTCATTTCCTGAAAACTCCGTGTGTTTCCCATAGTACGACCGCCAGCATTCACAGTCTCTGGGATAGAGATGTTATTCATAGGCTCGGTCTCACATCCAGTAAACAGCGCTCAGAATGCCACTTTGCTGTCACTTAACCGTTTCTCTCAGTTCGCACGTGAACCACGCCCGTGTATTCGCTGCACTCAGCCCCTCATCCTGCTGTACCGAGCCAGTCGCTCCGTAGCCCCGCTGTCCGTAGTCGGCCGTTCTCGCCCCTCGCCTCCGCTCAGAGGTCCACCGCCTCCCCCTCGAAGATGATCCTCGGCCATGGCTGGCTGGCGTACCCGACCGCTCCATTCTCGGCGGGCTCCGACGGCTGTTCGGCGGCACTGGCCACGGCGCCTTCAGTGTCCTGTTGTCCCGGCTCCGCTGCGGCGGCGCTGGCCACGGCGCCTTCAGTGTCCTGCTGGCTGGGCCCCGGCTCCGCTGCGGCGGCACTGGCCACGACGCCTTCACTGTCCTGTCGGCTTGGCCGCGGCTCCGCTGCGGCGGCACTGGCTGCGGCGCCTTCAGCGTCCTGGCTGCTGGACCCAGCCTCTGCTGCTGCGGGCGCCGGCGGGCGATCCGACCCGGTGGCACCGCGGTCCCGCTCCTTGGCACTGCAGAGAGTGACAGACGACAATGTATTAGACGATCGCCGCTACGGCGTGTTTGAAATGAGTTTTTGGCCTATGAAGCCTTCTACAGTGTATGTTTAAAACTCCGTCAGTTTTACGTTATAACTCCGATATGTTTGTGTTGCTTCAGGCTGGACGATGGGTTTGATTATCTGAAAGTGAAACATGTTGTTCATCCATTAAAAAAGTGAGACAAAAGTTCGCGCGATCGAAGGAGCGTGCAAGTTATATGCTTTACAAATCTTGATTAATTATAAGCGCATTTAATTATTTAGATTAACTTGCAAGCATTATATTGTTCCAACGTCCCTTTGCTAATCATGGCAGCGTTTTGATCCGCTATAACCTACCCCTGTCCGTCGCCGTAGGACGCTATCGTGACGTTCGATGGCAGCGCTCCGCTCTGCTGGCCGGCGCTGTCACTTGATCCGCCGCGCTGCAGGGAGTTGCGCCTCACATTTGTCTTCCGCAGCATGCTCTGCGCCGAATACGTCGCAGAGTCAAAATCGACGGCGGGTAGTTAGCGGGCCGTCAGCATGAATGGGCGGCTAATCCGGTGGCTCTTATTGAAGATCTTTAACCCTCGCCGGACCTATTGGTTTTCTACATACGCGCCGGCCGAGGGGGGGGGGCGGGTACGACCCCCCCTCGCCATTTCGCCCCTGGTGGAGCTAGCGCGTCGCGGAAAAAAACGATCGTGTGCGCCGTTACGAGACGCAGAGATTGGTACCCGATTTTAAGGTCCTAGGTCAACCGGTGACCTCTGAGGTCAGGTCAAGTGCCCCAGGGTACGGTTCAGTTTTTGGTGGATAACTTCGCAAAAAACGGCCGCAGAGCCGCGATTTTGGCAGCATCGTGTTCGCCTCGCTCAGGCGCGTCGAATGATATACTTTTTGTTCGGGTCAGGTCAACTTAGGGTGTTGACCTCAGGTCAAGGTCAGGTCAGCACCCCCAGGTCACGAAGTTGGTCGAAAGAGGTCATGTCGCATATCATTCGATTTGGCAGGTCTTCCTGAGTCCATTGGTGGCTTTCTCCACTCGCTAGCTCAATTTGATCGGGAGTTATTGACGAAAAACTAATATGACCTTGATGACGTCATACATGACGTCACGGAAGGTCAACATTGCAAAAGTGACGCATCTAACCTTGCAAGGAGTGCATCAAATCACGATTCTGTGTGCTTGAGATAGTTGGAGATCGTTCCCGGCGCCAGAATAGCAGTTTTCATTTTTCCCCATTGACTTATAATGGTGAGGTCACGAAAATGACCTGACCTCATATGACCTTTAGGAAAAATCCGAGATATACAAGTTGTGAGACTCATAATGGATACTAGATCCTGCAAGTTTCATTTCTCTGTGACATCTCCTCTGGCAGTGAGGGCGTTGCGAAGTTGCGACATCTGAAGACCGTGCAGAGGTTCACTTATGACGTCATAGGTCAGTGACCTGACCTGACCCAAAAATGCGGTTGGTGTCAAAAGATGCGGCTTGGATCAAAGGTCAGGTATGCCAAGTTTCAGCTCTCTATCGCCAGCGTGTTCGGAGCTATCGCGAAAAAAAAACCCTATGGGGGGGGGGGGGGCGGCACCCGCCCCCCCTCGGCCGGCGAGGGTTAACTTCATTATGCTCTATGATTTTGTCTAGTTACTTGAGCTCCTACCCCGGCAATTGAGAGCAGGCAGATGCTGATTTAGGTAAGCGAGCCTAGTAGTCTGCTGTGTAGTTTCAACAATTTGCTCCTTTTGGCAAACGTGTGCTGCCCAATAATGTGACGTCATTGATTCCCGGCATCTTCCGAGCAAGAACATCCTTAGTGTCAAATTTTTTGAAATTGAGATGTTCATGCCATTCGACTCAGCTCGTCCAGCTGAGTCGAATGGTATAAAAATCTCAATTTCGAAAAATTTGACACTAAGGATGTTCTTGCCCGGAACTGTCGATGTGTCAGCTGACCTGGAAGTTGAAGGGTGGCGCGTCCTCGTCTTCCTGCCTGGCTCCTCTGTTCTGCATCTCCTGCATGAATGGGGCCGGTGCCGATGATGTGGTCGCCAAACTGCCGACAAATAGGCCACGGGGGCGGGTCAAACGGTCGGTGTCAAACTATTATTGTTGTTCTCAGCTTTAAAGCGAAGCACATGTGGTGTATTTTTATGCTAGAAGAGTCAAGTGTAATTATCGTCAATAGTTCATTGCAACACAGGAAATGCTAGTCTCTGGGGCCTATAAGAAAAGATGGTTGCTTCAAATTGTACCTTTAAACTGTGTGAAAAAGTACACAGGTCATTATGAATTTAACGTCCTCCTTATTAACATATGTCCTGGCACTTTATTCAGGGATTGGAAATAACTAATGTTTGCATTGTAAATGTTCACGCACGGATGCCATGCGTGTCTTCTAGGTCAGTTACCTGGGCTGACATGATAACGACACTTTCGCCATAAGCTCCGGCTAACATCAGAGGTTAGCTGATACATAATTCTGTTGTCCAGGTCGCTAGTCAGTCATGGGGCGTGGCAAAAACTGCCAAGCGGCGCGGCGGTGCAAACTTAACACTAGCTGCTCGGCGGCACAGCATAAATTCAGGCGCTTATTGCTGCTGCCATCTATGGCCTGCTGTCCCTACTTGTAGTGTGTGCCGTTGACTCATCATCGTTGACTAGAGTAGAGGTCGCTGTTTCCACTCTGAGTTGTCGACAACGGGGCATCGGTCTTTCGAGGGCTGTTTCTTTTATCTACTCTCCGCTGGATTAGGAGGTCGCTCGAGTCTGCCACCTGACTACTGCTGTTCAAAGTGATGTTTGCCGAGTGGTGAACGCCGGTTGAAGAAACGGCACATCACTGTCTATTGGTTCATGAGTGAGCAGTTGGTCGTTGCCTTACCATGAGTACCTAAGTGACCGTTACAGTAACATAGACTCACTCTAACTTGCGTTTTACTCATTTATGTACTCTTTTTCTCAACCAATGTGTCAACTTGCTCCAGTTCGGGGTCCAGGACTCGTATATGAGCTCTTCGTGGTTGAAAACACCTCGTCCTCCGCCCCAACCACAATTCCTATGGACTACTCGCTCCATCATTAGGCTCACCGTTTTCCCCACACGGTGTTGCCGGCTGAGGGCGGGGCCGCCACCGAGGGGGGCCGCTGCGCCGCGCTGCTGCTGCGGCTGCTGCCTGCGAACCGGTTGTAGGTGGGTACCGGCGGCGGTGGTTGCACGGGCGCCGGGCCGGGCGCTGCGTAACTCGGTGCAGGCGGCGGTTCTGAGGGCGTGCACGGGGCAGAACGCACCGGTGTCCCCGAGCGGGGACTCCCTGTGGAGGGGGGTCACGTTGGGTCAGCAAGGTCGGTGGAATAGCAATGTTAATAATTAATGCAATTACTAAAGCGATACCGATCATTTTATATTCGAAGGTTAATATTGTCGGTTGTTTGTTGGTTTTATTATATTTTCCTTTTAAGCTCGACGAAGCTGCTTGGTATGAAAGAGTTTTCTTATAGCTATTCCAAATCGGTTCAGTTGATGGCATTGCTCAATGTTTTTGTGTAGTATTTGGCTTAGTTTTGGGTTACCGCTATTTTGAAATTGGCATTATTTGTGAGGCACGAGTCTACCTGAGAGGTTCCAGTTGCATCAAGACACTCGGCTGTGTCTTACAACTCACCCGGTCGCCGGTCGAACACAGCCCTGGTCTCAGAGACGGTGGCCGTCGAGCAGGAGGGCATCTCGAACTCAAACTGTGGCGACACGGCACCAGAGCGAGCCCCCAGGTCCTGGCGGAGACCCTGGCCCGCAGCCCGGCCGGCGGAAGGGGAGGGCGAGGGAGCTCTGCCGGCCCCGTGGCCAGCAGACGGGGAGGGCGAGGGACCTCTACCGGCCCCGCCCGACGCTCGACCGGCGGAGGGGGAGGGCGACGCAGCCCTGACTGCCCCGCCCGCCATACCGGCTCGACAGTTGGGACACGGCTGGGGCGAGGACTCGGGCTCCGGCGTCCGGCTGCGGCTGCAACACGGACAGAGAGCGTCAACGCCAGTATATGTATGTCTGGCGGCTTCTGTCATTTGATATTTTGCCAAACCTCTCTTTGATGCTGTGAGCATTTCGATTGTTGACAGTCATTGCTGCCGGGTCTAAGCACTGTCCGTCGGTTGACATTGAATTTTCACTCAGCGTCCGTTGGCCGCCGACCGGTGTGGGCTGAACCTGTCACCAGTGAGATAATGACTCAGCTTAGCTCACTGTGGGCTGAGTGTGAGTATCCCTCACCCTCTGTCCGGCGTCGGCTGGTGCGGGCTGCACATATGGGCTGTGTCCGTAAAGTCGTCCAGACTGCGACTGAGCGGTATCTTCCTCACGGCGCCCATCATCTTCATCCTGGCGCTGGTGGTCGTTTTGGCGGTCTCACGGTCCACGGCGGCCACGGAGGCCAGGGGTACCGCCTCCCGGTTACGGTTCAGGTATTGAAAACACTCCTGGCCGTATATGTGCACCTGGGGAAGGGTGGCGAGTGAGTGGACGCCAAGTCAGGCTGTCTGTCTCACGGTACAAAACGGAGAGCGACTATCCCACCAGAGGGTAGGAGAGGAGAGAGCTAGCTGCTACGGTGGGAGCCGGAGTATGGCCCCAGGTATGGCTGCTGGGACTTATCCTAGCTGAGAAGGAGGCTAAGTAGGATGAGACAGTCTGTGCGACTGTTGCAGGGTGAGGAATAATTGGTAACGATATGACGATTGACAAGCGATGCATTCTTATGTGCCGTAAAAACTGATCCCTGGCCATCGCTTTCCCACTGACCTGATGGGAGAAGACGACGAGGTCGTGGTGTTTGGCGGCCCGGTACCGCTGTAGCTGCTGGAACAGAGTCCGTCCGCGCCAGCGACGGAAGTACCGCTGGATCGTCCCCGCTGCCAGCGTGCCTGTCGACACACGGGATTCAGACTCCGCGACAACACGCGCTGTGGCTCTGTCCAGCAGCTTAGCAAGTCACCTGCATTGGAGAGGTCCTTCTACGGGCACTGATGGCCACAGAGGAAGCCAAGAGGCAATGACCCTCATTTGACCTGACCCTTAGCATTATGCCTAAGGCAGAGCAAGTGCTGCCCTGTGACTGTTGGCCGGACTGTGGCCGTCGTTTCCTCCCTTTTACCCCAGCTGGGTCCGTTAGTGTCGCCGGGCTGCATCAGTGCAGGAAAACTCCCCCGATCCAGAGAGATGGCGATCACAGAAGTGAAGAGCACAGTTGACGATAAATTAAACCGACGTCAGAGCACAGGTGCTTTCATTCTGTAATTCAAGTTCTAGTTGAACTTTCTACTCGCATTTTATTTCTTTCATGGATTTGCCTAGCTTCTTGCAGTGAATCGGCGCACTTCAAAGGGGGCCAAAATAAAGTTGGCATCTGGCGGAAGTTTCATGCCCTGCCGCGTACTGCACAGACCGGTACTCACGTGGTTCCCCAGCCTCGTTGAGTCGTTGTAGATGAGGCGCCGCCGAGGACCTCCTGCGGTAGCGGTCGCCAGTGGCGCCGCCCGACGGCCGGCGCTGGAACTTCCTGTCGCCATCTGTGGTTACAGATGAAGCGATGCGACGAACGGGTCGAGACGGGTGAATTGCAGGAGTCCTACCACTAACGCCTTCTGGCCAATAGCTTTGTTTACGTGATTGATTTGTAGATAAACGACCTGCGCACGGGAGCTCACTTTCCGGTTGAACAGTCGAAAGGTTAGGTATTATTTTCCTTTGTCGGGAGAGGCTCGCAGTAAATTCAAAATACACAACCACGACAGGTTTGTTGTGTCTTGTTTGCAACATACAACTGGCTATTCATGGAGCTCTCATTTGTTGAGGCATGTAAAAGGGCTGTAAGTGAAATGCACAATTTGTGCGAAATTATAGGTAGGGGTGTAAATTGTAGGCTGGCCCGGACTTTCAGCCTAAGCTCTGGACTTCGTTGAATAATGAAGCTGTCAGAAAAACGCTCGACCTGCCGACGAGTAGTTATTTAAATGGTCGATATTAACCCTCGCCGGACCTATTGGTTTTCTACATACGCACCGGCCGAGGGGGGGGGGGGGCGGGTACGACCCCCCCCCCTCGCCGTTTCGCCCCTGGTGGAGCTAGCGCGTCGCGGAAAAAAAACGAGCGTGTGCGCCGTTACGAGACGCAGAGATTGGTACCCGATTTTAAGGTCCTAGGTCAACCGGTGACCTCTGAGGTCAGGTCAAGTGCCCCAAGGTACGGTTCAGTTTTTGGTGAATAACTTCGCAAAAACGGCCGCAGAGCCGCGATTTTGCAGCATCGTGTTCGCCTCGCTCAGGCGCGTCGAATGATATACTTTTTGTCCGGGTCAGGTCAACTTGGGGTGTTGACCTCAGGTCAAGGTCAGGTCAGCACCCCCAGGTCACGAAGTTGGTCGAAAGAGGTCATGCGCATATCATTCGATTCAGCAGGTCTTCCTGAGTCCATTGGTGGCTTTCCCGACTCGCTAGCTCAATTTGATCAAGAGTTATTGACGAAAAACTAATATGACCTTGATGACGTCATAAATGACGTCACGGAAGGTCAACATTGCAAAAGTGACGCATCTGACCTTGCAAGGAGTGCATCAAATCACGATTCTGTGTGCTTGAGATAGTTGGAGATCGTTCCTGGCGCCAGAATAGCAGTTTTCATTTTTCCCCATTGACTTATAATGGTGAGGTCACGAAAATGACCTGACCTCATATGACCTTTGGGAAAAATCCGAGATATACAAGTTGTGAGACTCATAATGGATACTAGATCCTGCAAGTTTCATTTCCCTGTGACATCTCCTCTGGCAGTGAGGGCGTTGCGAAGTTGCGACATCTGAAGACCGTGCAGAGGTTCACTTATGACGTCATAGGTCAGTGACCTGACCTGACTCAAAAATGCGGTTGGTGTCAAAAGATCCGGCTTGCATCAAAGGTCAGGTATGCCAAGTTTCAGCTCTCTATCGCCAGCGTGTTCGGAGCTATCGTGAAAAAACCTATGGGGGGGCACCCGCCCCGCCCCCCCCCCCCCCTCGGCCGGCGAGGGTTAATGATCAGCCGCTATGCTTGTGATTATATGAGTCGTGGCAAATTTTGGGGATGTTCACATTATGTAAAACAATTATTTGACGCGACATCGGTTGCATTGAAACATTGCCTTCGTTTTTTATTGAGATTCAGAAAATGTCATTTGAGACGGACTTTATCCGATTGCCTGCAAGGCAATGAATTGCGTGAATTTAGATATCAGCTTAGCTTGATGAGCCACCCGCCACTGTGAAGTTTTTTTCGTACTTCAATCATATCTGAGTTTCGATTTATAAAAACGGCAACACTTTAATATTGTTAATGTAAGATTTTGGGCAGACATGCTCTTATCATGTCGTGATAAGCATTGTTAAGCAAACATGTTAAAAATGCATCAACTTTCCGTAGTTGCATTTCACTGACGTTCTATTCCAACGTCCGTTTCTAGGTAGTTTTATTTTGTTTTTCAATAGCTTCGAGCTTATTGTTATTTTACGCGATTCGTTTGGCTTACATGACGCTTGTTTTATTCGCACGATTAAAATAACAGTTAAGGCTTGAAAATTATTTCACTTTTGCAATCATCTTAGCCAACCATCCCTCATTGATGCATTTGGTGAGTAATTAAATGCGATATTTTCCGTGTGGTATCTTTTTCGCTATCATCAGCAACTTATTTGCTGATGATATTACTGATTTACTTATTTCTATTATTTTACTGATCTTGTTTACTTGTTTGTTCAGATTCAATCAGCTGATCGACGACAATGACGTCATCGGGACTGTTGGGCTCTGACGCGATAAGACGAACTTTGCAAAGTGCTACGATGAGCCATTGGCTTGTATGTGTATTTGGACACGTAAGCATCATACTACTGTCTCTGAATCTCATCTTATACACTTACATCATACAAGGTTATTATACATTTACCGAAAACGTATTTATGCGAGAGAATGCAAATAGGTAGCTGGTAAGATGATGCATTTTTAGCATGTTTGCATATTGACAATGACCTTACGCCTGTGTTACGGCTAGATTTGTGGTAGCGTTTCGTCGGTATGGGGCTGAAACTAACCGGCCTGGAATTTGCCCACTGTGCCGCAGGTCTCCCCCATATATACTGCGGCACAGCCGGCCCCGTTGAGCATTCGTGGACTGACAGGAAAGCCTCAGTGTTATTACGGAACGTAGCATTTTACGAAAAGGTCACTCAAACCAACTGTTTTGCTTTCCCTCGCATTTACAACGAATGCGCAGAAGGTGTTGCCCTTTCCACTGAGCGCTTACAAGTGTTCTCAGCATTCTATCAGAGGTCTTAGGGCGACCACGTAAACTGCAATATCAATCCATTCATCAAGCGTACAAGCGACTGGTGCTCTCTGAGATGCATAGGCATAAGGCAAATGATCGATGGTTTAAGCGGACACCTCTACTTGCACTGCGATAGCGAATAACATGATAACTAACGCACATATCTCGCCCAGATATAAGACATAAGTCCCTCCGAACATAATTTAAGCTCATTTACTATGCAGCGGTTGATGTAGACTCTCTACAAGCATGCTAAATACAGGGAACACACGGGTGACACAACACTTGACATGTTCTATCTAGCTTATTACCTTTCTTAATAATAATATGTGATAGCAGTGAGGACTTCGCCTTTTTGCGTACTAACAGATAATCTAAGATCGCCTTTTTAAAGCATCCTGATATGGTGAACAATCAATGTTTAACGGTGGGCGATTAAAAGTCCTTACGCCATCCTTGGTCTACTCAAAGCATAATAATGCATAATGCACATTGTCGATGGACGATGCTACGCGACATTGAACTACCAGCGGGTCGCGTTTCATGCGTATAGCTAAGCCCACTTAGGGGTACACTGATCGGTACGATGTTTGATTCGTGTGGATTGTGAAAGAGCCTATCCTGAGATCTATTTGATATCATCATTCCACATATTACTGACTATCGTCATCGTCTGGTTCTACTTTCGTTACCGACTTTAATCTCATTAACCATCATCGTAAAAAAGCCAAGTCCCGTCTGACTTTTCTTCAATTTACAACGTGGATCTCCCATCTCCAGGTAAAAAAAAAAAAACACTAATTATGTCGAATTTGGATCAATTATCGGTTTAAGTATTGTCATGTTTGTTCTATTCAATATTTTCGTGGAAATGCTAATCCTCCATTTTGTTCATATTTAGTGCACCAATCCTGCAGTAGTTATGTCCCTTATCGGTATCTTTGTCCCTATTCGGTGCCTCCGTTCTTAAGAAGTTATCCATTTAGTCCCTTTTTAACCCTGATGTGTGTTCCTTTTTGGTATCCCAGTCTTCAAATTAACCCCTATTTTGCCCTGTCGTGTGTTCCATTTTTGGTACCCCGTTCTCCAGTAGTTAAGCCCCGGCCCGGTGACCCGGCTCCATCTTTCATGTCCTGACTCGATACTCTAGTCTCCGAGTTATTTCCGACCGTCACCCTAGTCCTCGAGTTTGTCCCGACCCCGATACTCTAGTCCTCGGGTGTGTCCCGCTTTGGTACCCCGTCCTCCGGTATGTCCCGACGCGACACTCTAGTCCTCGAGTTTCTCCCGACTCGACACTCTAGTCCTCGAGTTTCTCCCGACCCGACGCTCTAGTCCTCGAGTTCCTCCCGACCCGACGCTCTAGTCCTCGAGTTCGAACTCGTCGGGCGGGTCGATCTCGGGCATGATGAGCATCTCGGGCGTGACGGAGAGGCGCGGCCGACGGTGACACTCACTGGCCAGAAGGCGCGTCACGTCCAGAGGCTGGCCGGCCCGGCGCCGCCGGCGCACCAGGAACGAGCGGATCATTGCCTGCACCTTGGCGATCTTCTTCACCTCGTGCTCGTACAGCCTGCGGTGGAGGAAAAGAGGGGTGAATAGCGAGTACAGTCTGCGGTGGAGAAAAAGAGGTATAGTGACTAGTGAGTACAGCATGCGGTGGAGGAAGAAAAGAAGGGTGGTGGTTGTGTGCATCCTGTGGTAGAGAAGAGAGTTGATGGTTGAATGGTGGGTAGGGGTGCTATCTGAGGCGGAGGGAAGGAGTGAGGATGAGTACAGCCTATGGTGGATGAAGGAGTGTGGGTGAGGCGAAGGGTTCAGTGTTCACTTTACGGCTGGTTAAGAAGGGGAGTGAGGGTGTGACGCAGCCTTTACGGATATCCAACGTTCTTTTCAGCGTAGTTGAAGCATGTTTGGACATTGCGGGAAACTTCGACCATTCATTTTCCCTCTTGTTTACTGTGCATGTGTTTTGTGTAAAACTGACCTGCTCATGTACTCCTCGTTGAAGTACTTGAGGAAGATCTTCTGCCTTCCCATGCGGTAGCCGTCCAGCTTGAGACGCACCATCAGCAGTCGACAGTTCTCGCGCGTCACCTCAACGGTCTCGTCAAAGTCAAACGCCAGGAACTGATACCTGGTGACCAAGAAAAAAATATCCGCGGGTGAAAAGGATATTTCTAAAGGCAGACGACAAATGTCTCAAAGGAAGCTCAGCGCGACACGTGATACAACGTCAGCTAGCTAGCTATTATCTCGGTAACATGATAGTTAAAGGCGCTTTGGTCCGTTGTCGCCAGTTCAGAAATCAAACCATCCGCGATCCTCACCTTCGTAAGAACTCGGCAAAGTCGATCCTCTGGGAGTAGCCGTCCTTCCTGATGGCGATGGTGTTGGCAATCTGCATGCACTTCAGCTGATGTGCGACCAGGCCTGAAAGAAAGGCGATGGAACATCTCACTAGCTGCCGTTATGTTTGAAGATGTTTGATGGATGCGATCTCTATAATGGCTCGGGAAGAAAACAGCCATGATCGTATTGGTTTTCTTTAGAAAAAAGAATAAGTTCATGCTTTTAAGGGCATCACATATCTATCCAGAGCCATATCTGAAGTCCGAAAACGAGGGAGGACAAATACTCATCGGACGGCGAACTGCGACTTGCCCTCGCTTCCCGCTCCCCCGTTTTTCATGTCCTCCCCTTGCCCAGTTCACCCGTGCTCCGGGTCATAGAAGTGTCTCAGGACCCCAGCTCACCGGTACCCCACGGACCCCACCTCACCCGTATCCCACGGACCCCAGCTCACCGGTGTCCCAGGTGTCTGCGGCGCCCTCGCTGTTGGAGCGCACGCAGCGCACAAAATGGGCCGTGCTGTTGATGAGTTTGTGCATCACCTCCATGGCGCTGTAGCGGTAGCACGAGGCCTGCGTCAGCAGTACCAGACTGGTCTGCGACAGCCGGCCCCGCGAGCGCGTGTCGAACCGCTGCCGGGCGACAGCGGGAACGGAACGGCAGGGGGCTCGTCAGTGGAAGATAAGGGAGGAGGTGCACAGCATTACCATCAGGTGACACGCCAGCGGGGGTATGACAATGAGAGCAGCCGCTCAGGGTGCGTCATCAGACTGTGCGGCTCAACTTTGTACAGACCAGGGGGTACAGATTCCAGCATAGGCGGCGGAATGGGGAGGGCACCGGGGCACCGTGCCCCGGCCCCCCTTTGATTTTGGCATTTTAACATTAGCCCTATGGGCGTTGCATGGAAAGAATGGGACCAAAAGTCGTCAGTGCCCCCCCCCCCCCTTAATTGCAGGTGCTCCGCCGCTACTGGATTCCAGACCTGTAATTGTTCAACCGTGCGCTTTAGTCGCGAGCCTGGTCTACTACCGCCTGTCCGGGCCGGAGCTCAGGCTACGGGATTTTCAGTGGGTCTAAGTGTCCTTGGTATGGTTAACGTGTCTGCAGGATAGAGGACACACTTTTAAGCTTGCTGGCCGACCCACTCTGGTGACGCTACATGTCCTTGACACGTGTCCTTTGCGACCGACCTTGTTGCCGACGTCGTCGTTGAGTTTGACGGGGCGCGCCTTGCCGCCCGCCTCGCGCTGCGCCTGCTCCCGGTCCATGGTCAGGTTACCCGTCTTGGTCAGCGGCAGCAGGAACATGGGCGCGATGAACGGGTTCTCTGACTGACGCAGCGTGTCAAACACCTCCGGGTCCAGGTAGTCCTGTCACAGAGAGAGAGAGGAGGCGTCAGGGGTAGGATGAGCCAACCCCGAGTACAGGTGGTCCTGTCACAGACCGAGGCGAGTCAGTTGAATGGCGGACCACCTAAAGGCGTATGTGGTCGTGCCACAGAGACGGGTTCCTGAGCAGTAATATCAACCTTGTCTTGGTCCAGTTGGTTCTTGGTCCTATCACGTAGGTCGTAGTTGGAACTCGTGAAAGGTATCCTATCCTAGGCCCAGATGGTCTGTCCCCATTCGTCGACGAAGCCTAGTCCATCTTTGCTTTCTTTCCATATCATGTGCGCATATGTGTTTCAGGTCAAAATTGAGGCTGATATCATTCGGAATGTAAATGGTCCTTTTAGGATCGATTCAAGTTCAAAGACTTTGATGACAATATCAGGGCCAAAGTGGTTACACTTTTCCGGTGGTTTAGTGTTTGGTGTGAGTGCGATCCATGACTTGCCTTGTTTTTGGCGACGATGTCCTTATTGGAGTAGGACACCTTTCCAGCGTAGTGAGCGATGGCGAATCCATCCTTTTCGGGGAAGAAATGGCGGCTTTCTATGGTCTCCTTGCAGTTCTCTGAAATCACAGGAATCATCGTAAAGTCCTCCGATCACAATGAAAACTGGCAATTCAGTTCGTATAGCTGTCACACCACCCGCTTCGGTGGCCCGAAGTGTACTAACTCTCTCCCTCCGACCACTGAGCCCCAGCTCACCGACGAAGTACTGGTCGGAGGCCTTCTCCGACAGGGTGCTCTCGTCCAGCAGCGCCAGCAGGCCCTCCCCCTTCTTCATCAGCATGTCGATGGTGGCGCTGTTGTCCATGTACGTGTAGGGAGACACCTCCAGGTCGTCGCCACGGAAGTCGTCCTGCAGACGATTGGAATGGTGTGGTGGATAAGAATGCTCGCTTTTTTGCTGATTTACCATCTTGTCAGTGTGAAATATGAACATCCGCGTCTGATGGTGATTTACGGTGAACGATCTGGTGTTGATGTTGTCGTCAAAGAAAATCATCTGCAGATAAGACAAATATTTCTTAGACAAGGATCCCAAGCGAAAAAGCTCCAAAAATTGTCCATCATGCACGACGCTGCATGTGACATGCTGCACCCAGTCCCTGACATAATTACTGACCATTTCCCACTGAAAGACGGACTGGTTGTAGAACGACTGCACTTGCTCGTTGAAGGCGTTGACGACCAGCTGTTCCAGGTAGTTAGTGCTGCGGCTCTCGAACCCGTACATGTCCAGCAGGCCGACCGTGTTGGTTTCGCCGCTGCAAAAATGGAGACGAGTTTCATTGTCATCACCTCCTTTCCCGCTGTTTCTTATTTTAAATATTTATAATCACATTTTTTTTCTCTTATCTATGCATCAGATAAGAGTGTAAATCAAGAGGTGAAGTATTTGGCAATTGAAGGGGAGTTTCGTTTGTGTTTATTAAGTGTTGGTGCATTTATGAATGAATGAAGGCATTTATCCTTCTTAAGCGTCATGAAGAAGGTGTCACGATAGATATCGAGCTTCGACTGCTGACATTTTTAGGGTGGGGATAACTCACAACAGCAGCCTGGTGAGGGTGAAGGAGGCGTTGACCCAGTTGACGACACTGTCCACCAGCCGGCCGTACAGCAGGCGGGCCAGCGCGTCCCGCGAGGCGCGCGCCTGCTCTACTGTCTTGGCCTCCTTGACGGCCTCTCCGGCGACGATCCGACAGCGGTGCTCCAGCGACCAGACCAGCTTGGCCTCGTCCACCGACAGCAGGTACGACACTGGGGCGGGGAGGTCAGGGGCTCAGTGGTGAGACACGAGATTGGGAGCCTAGAGGCTCAGCGAGCAGCGTTTAGCGACACTGAATGAATTGGGGAAACCAGGGGCATAGGTGACAGCACAGGGCACATACCACTGAGAACGATAGGTACTGGATGTTTTAGGGAGGTTGTGGTCATCAGTACAAACATCCTGGATGAATAGGAAAACGGAGGGGCGTGAAAAGATGATGGCTGCTACTGGTTGGTAAATTAGACATTAGCAGCGACAGAGAACAGCCACGGCATCATGTTTCATAAGTGAAAAATATCGTGCACAATGACATGTTGAAGGAAGGTATCCATGCTACCTGTAGTGTCTGACCTGTATTCAGGACATCCTTGTTGACGATCGTGACGCCCTCGTCGCCGTCCTCGAAATCGACCTCGCCCAGCAGTATGATGGCCGCCATCGCCTTCCGCACCGTCTCCTGCTTGTCACCTGAGATCTCCAGCAGGTCCATGGTCCGCTCAGCCTCCTTGAACTTCTCCGCGCTGTCCACCGGGTCGAGGAACTTGTGCTTCGGCAGGAACCGGTAGTCCTGCGGAACGGGACACAATGCACATGAAGATATTCCGTTGGCGTGATATTTGAGTTGTCTTTCTTTTGCATTCGTTGCATTTTGATTGCAGGGCACAATATACCGTCGAACTTGCGATATGAAATATATGGTATGTGGTATGGAGTTCAATGTTTTTATGTGGCATCCCCCTATCTCTGGCTAGCTGATACTTACATCTTTCTTTTGCAGCTTGTAAATTCCTAGCTTTCCGCTCTGCTGAAGCCCGTAGTAGTAGGCGTATAACGCGTTGAAAGTACCGTCGTTCCTGCCGCATAGATATTGGTGGCTCTCAGTTTCGCACAGGTCCTATATGAAACTTGCGTAGTTAAAGTTCAAAATTATTTTGCTAAACCACAGGATCAATATGACAGATGTGGTGCGAATTGCACGTTGCCAACTGCATTATGCCTTCTTTGATCGAAATCCCCAGTTCCAAGAGGCCACGCTATTCCCAGAGGTCCTTCAACATTCCCCAGGTCGACCCAGACCTGCCGACCGAGTAACCTCCAGCAGCTTCACTCACGGTCGGGTATCGGTGACCCTCCAGCGCTCCAGCATGTAGTTCCACACGATTACGCCGCTCAGCCGGCCCGTCTTCGTGAACGTGGTCTCGAAGTAGCGCACCTGTCGCGTGGAGGCCGCGTTCTGGCTAGTGGCCGCGCTACCCAGCAGCTCCAGGACGAACCCGGCGCCCAGCACCTTCTCCGCCAGGGACTTACTCTGTCCAGATCGGAATAGAGGCCAAGGAGGTGGTGGGTGGGTGTGTCATCGTGGGGTACGGGAGGCACAGAACAGCGGAAATATTTACTGGCATTACGCCCTTCGGCAAGATATGAAGTATTGATTCTTTAACGGTGTGCGAGTCCGCGCTGTCGTCGACACTATACGACTACATGACACTTTTCGACCGTCACATGCCGAGCACCGGCTGACCTACCTTTCCGAGGTGGCAGAGGTGCGCCAGTGCCATGCGGGCGTTGAACGTCTTCCCGGAGCCGGTCTCGCCGGTGAAGACGATGGTCTGGGCACGCTGATGGTGCGCCATGTCCTGGTGCGCCCGGTCCGCCACGGCGTACACGTGCGGCGCGTTGTCCGAGCGAGCACGAGAACAGTAGGCCGCGTGTGTCTGAGGGGAGAATACGGGACACAGCCGAAATAGCTGTCAGCTACAATAACGGCGGCAGACAGATGGGTTGCACTGGTGTGACCAGACTTCACCAATATCGGGGCACTGGGCTTGATCGAATAAGTGCTGATGCGTAGAAAGGGCACAGCAACCTTTGTGATACTGGCCTCTTTAGTTAAGCTAGGTTAGGAACGACAAGACCCATCGTCTAGCTTCCAGCCAAGCGTAACTCTTTCGGCGTGTTTCTAACTCCTGCTCACTCGTTCAGAACGGGCCTAGCTGATCTCTGTCGCCTAACCAGCATGCTGCTAAATCTTCCTGCGATTTAACAAGTCTGGCTCCTCGTCCGCTCGCTGGGTTTATTCGCCAGTCTCTTTGCTCACCTTGGCATCATAGAGCGGCTTCACGCAGTACGGGTTGACAGCGATCAGCACGTCGGCAACGAAGGTGTAGATCATGTCGCGGTGGAAGCGCTTCTCCAGCAGGTTCAGGATGGTGTCGTCGGTGACGTCCTCCAGGGCCGCGAGGTCGTCCTGCAGGATCTCCAGGGACTTGGAGTGCGGTCGCGTCTGGAGAGACGGTGGGACGAGGTCAGGGCACTTTAGTGGATAACTTGGCTCATCTTTGTGATGACCCAGTGTAGGACTTTTCAGGCCTGGGCCAACCCGTATATAAGAAAAAAGTTATGATACGAGAAGTACCGAAGGTGACTAAGAGGTAGATCTTATAGATCATAGATCTTGTGCGGTATAACACTTTGTTCACCGATGTCAGCCGTTAATGTCGCGCAGGTAACCGGCTTTGGAACTGACCTGGACCACCCACAGATAGTCGACAGACACTGAGGAGAATGCGACACGTATAGTCATTCCCTCATGGGACACATACTAGGGAGGGGCTATCGATACCCTAAACTAATTCTCAAGTAGTCGACTCGGGAAGTGACCTGTGCCGGCTGAGGACATTGAACATACTGGGTTCGAGCAATGTCTCCCACACTGACTTACCCTCAGGTAGCCAGCCTTGGAGGTGACCTGGGCCGGCTGGACGGTCTCTGCCGGCCCGCTGTCGGCCAGTAGCTGGGCCAGCTCGTCCCTGATAGCGGCCAGTCGCGGCTCGAGCCTCGTCAGGAACGGGTGGGTGGCCACCTCCTCCATCAGAGGACGACTCTCGTCGTTCTTCTCCAGACACCTGCCAGAGGGCCGGGCCAGACGTGATTACAGCGACGGTGTAGTTTTGTATCAGCTTAGATATAACTCAGAGATGCGACTTCGTAGTAAATTGTTCCCACCTTTTTGTAAAATAAAGTCATCCACCAGTTAAGTCTCCCGTCCGAGTATTTCTGAGTAACGTAAGCGTTCACCAGAAATCGATAATATCACTCTCGAACCAGAGCGACATATCAAGCACCATTTAGTCATTCATATTGTGCGTTTAGGTATCCAGATTGCCTTTTTAGTTCAACCTGACTGGCTGGCGCTGCGCGGCGCCTATTCCCCATGCGGTCAGACTATGGCGGCGCCGCTGACTTACTCCGCGATGAAGTCCAGGTAGGCCTGGCTCCATTCGGTGGGCTTTGCCAGCGTGGGAGGCGGGTTACGGGTGATCTGGAACATGGCTCGCACGGGGTGCACGCTGGCCAGCGGCGGCACGCCGTCACCCAGCTCGATGGCAGTGATCCCTGTATTACAACGATTTACAACGTATTACAACGAACTGGCTTCTTATAGATCACCTGATGTATGTACTACTTGGTCTCAAGATAAGGGCCCAGGTGACCTGTAGTTTTGATGCGGCGAACACCCTTACCCTCGCCACAGGTCGGGCCGAGTGCACCCCTCCTCCCAGCCAGCGCCACCCCCACTCGAGTTGCGGCGAGGGTGAGGGTACTACCGCATCCGAACTACAGGTGGCATGGGCCCTTATCTTTAGACCAATAGTACCATCCATCTGACAAAACCAGAAGATATATATAAATGCAATGAAAACCCTAAGCCTCATGCTAATAATTGTATTCAAAATAGGGCCAAGAAAATGAGACAACTGTTTCGTGCATAACACATCGTCAGGTCTATTTTGCCCTATTTTGAATACAATTATTAGCATGAGGCTTAGGGTTTTCATTGCATTTATATATATAATCATGAGCCTTAAAACAGCGCTTTCTTTCATCAAAACCAGAAGAGTTTCAACCATTAATCATGACACTCAAGTCATATCTCAGTTTCAACCAATTATAACGCAGCTGGACTGCCGCGCGGTCCGTGTCGTTTAGCGTCGCTCGAGGCCAATGTTTGGTGCCGTACCGAGCGACCAGACGTCAGCGCGGATGTCGTACTCGGCGCCATGCTGCTGGTCGCATAGGATCACCTCCGGTGCCATCCAGTAGGGCGTGCCGATCGAGGTGCCCCGACGAGCCATCGTGGACGGCAGGTGACGCGATATGCCTGTCCGGAGGGCGACACGGAGGTCAGGGACGAACGGGCATCCCAGACAATTAGCGTAGGTAATGGAATCGTACATCAGGAAATAATGTGCGTACCGGTGGTAGGAAGCACATGATATGCTGCCATGCCAGGGATTGTGGCTTACCTACCATATCATAGACTTGAGGCAAAATCGGGGAATGATACGGGCTAGGTTTTATTTTGGCAGCAACCAACTGGCGGCCGTGTTGTATGTAAGGGGAAACGATTATATAATGTAAATACACGTGTGCGCACATAGTCGCCAATTACATATATATCCCCACTATGACTTATAGGGTACCCGATCTGGCGGCTGGCACTTAAGTAATCGAGAATGTTAATGCAATTATTATCTCGCTCGAGCCCAAGAACGTCATAGCGGTACTCCAGGAAAACAAAACGTGATAGCCTAGCTACCTGGGAACTGGTAAATATTGGGAAGGGTTTGCGGGACTTCACGATCCGGAGAAGAACGGTGGGCGTTATTGGGACATATAAGACCCCACGAAGAAAATAAATGAAACGATTAATACACTAACGACTTTCTAATTCAACTATAAGACGCAGATTATTAGTTACAGCGCATACAAATGCTCTCTGTTCAATGTTCATGGTGTTAGCGAAATATCCTAGTCGTTCATGGGGCACTAAAATATTTTGGTTCAGGCTAAATTTTGAAATTAAAGCTGTGTGAGTTGTAACATCAACATTATAAAGTCGTCACCCACCGAAGTCGACGAGCTTGATCTCGCCGTTCTGGGCCATCAGGATGTTCTGCCCCTTGATGTCGCGGTGGATCACGTGGTTCCGATGCAAGTGGCAGGCGGCCTGAGGACGTAGAGACGCCGGTCACCCGTTCACATTTTGACTGACAGCATGCCATGGTACTTATTCTGGTGCTTGGCCTGGTGTCATCTCGACAGGGCTTAGCGTGAATTTTATTTTACGTTGCAGAGGGCGGGGAATTAATTTACCGTTGTTTTATACGGGACAGGTACAGTAGGTCTACTAAAAAAGTCCCCCGCTCCACAGGCGGCCGGCCGGCCGAACCCCCGGATTCCAGCCCCGACTCTATTGCGCAGGCCGCGGCAGCGACACGGGTCAGGTCGCGGCGCCCGGCGAGTGGGTCAGTTGGCGGCGGCCGGCCGTGGAGTGAGGACGCCGTGTGTGGGGCGCAGAGATGCCGCAGTGCAGAGAGGGGCAGATGGTGACTCTGCACTATGCCGAAAATGATGCCTTTGTGATCTAAATTAAACACTTGCAGACGCAGTGCATATCCTCCCTCGCCCCATTCCTATTTTATCATAATCCTTCAATAATCCGTAATGACCATTCAACGCAAGCAAACAAAACAACCCGTTTAGCGGCGACATCATCTCGGATAAAAAAGCGACAGTGATGATTAAAATAGACTTAGCGCGAGGGCAAATCGAGGGGTATATATGTATCACATACCGAGTATTTTATTCCCATCTAGCAAATTGGGGATCTTGTCCAACAAGTCAGCGGCCGTTCTAGACACAGATAAATGCTTTGTTTTCGGTCGCATCATTATCTGTTCGCAGCATCATTACCATGTATTTTTTTTTGCGGTAGCTCAAAGCACACTGACATGGTGTGTCAAATGTGGAAATAGCCGCCTGGCTTTAGTTCGCTAGCCTTGTCAATAGATGGCAGTACCACAATATGGGCAGCGGATCGTGCAATTGACGTCAAATTTTCGTTATCTGCTAAGAATTGAATGGCGGATCTTTTCATGCAAGAATCAAGTAAATCGGTCCACAACTTTTCTAGCAACAGAGATATGAAGTCAAACACCCTGCCAGAGCGGCGGCGCGGCGGCCGGCGGCGGCCGCTACGCGCCGCCTGGGAGACTGGCGGCGCTGAACGGTTCCGACTTGGCACTGCACTAAAACCTGTTAACTGCTTGGAATAGTTATTATAGCAAAATTTTCATTCAAGTGAGGAATAACCAAAGGCATGAAGTATGCATGCTTGTGTGCGTACTGTGTAAGCCAAGAAACTGCATTAGCAGATACTCGCTAATATTAGATCCAGCCAAGTCCAAACGCATTCCAGGAGATGTGTTTCTGATGGTTCATCAATATTTATCGTTCGAGGGCGGATACAGTTTTAACAATACAAAAAATATTTTTGCACAGCTCTATTCCTTGAATAATTCTCTTCAACGCCTCATTCCTAGTTAAGCGAATTACCCCACCCTGGTTGAATAAATAAGGCGATTTCGCCACAAGGTCGCGGAAAACCGACCGAAAACGGCCGCGCTCAACGTTAATTTGGGCATGCAGACTCTTAAAAACCCGCATTGGGCGGGTAGGGTTTCCCAGGTATTGGCTCCAAAACACCGTATTCGGCTCCCGAATACGTCCAAGTGACCCGCCTCGTTCCTAGTTAAGCTCTAATTAGATCAAGTGACTCATAAGGAGCGAAAAAGCGACAAAAAGCATGGACTTCCCTATGGCGGCGGGCTGCCGGGTTGCCAGACGGCGCACCGGCTATTTCCACTTTTGACACACCATGATGATAGAAGGCTGACATTTCATACGTCTTGCATTTGATTCAAGCCGGATCATTTGACATCAACCACGTTTTCAGGTCAGGCCACTTAACCATGGCGTCTTAAAGGGACCCTCCCACCTTAACATTAGTTTTGAGTTGAGATAGCCAAGTTTGCGGCCAGGCTCAGAAACCACCATTTATCCTGGTCGCAACCCCCGCAGCTTTATGGTGTTCAAGAAATTTCTTCCCTTTACTTGCAGGGTGGGACCAGCGTGGTCCCTATCTCTTAACCATTACGGGAATCTGATGACGTCATCAGGCTTTCGAACGTCCGTTAAATGTTTGACTAAAACGTTTTGTAGCACGCGGTGGTATATGCCGCTTTGCGCGCAACAAATGCCGCACTTTCAAATAAAGTCGCTAGGAACAGCGGAGATCCCAAAAAGTAAACAAAAGTAAAAGTCTAATATCTTGAAAACCGGTGAATATTTTTCGATGAAATTTGGTAGATATTCGTTTTTGCTCTTTCTGAACCGAGCGACATCACTTTCATGCCAATTCATTAACTTTTTTGAAGGTGGGAGGGTCCCTTTAAGTAAGTTTCTGCACGGTTGTCGGTTATAAAATGATGCAAATCCGCAATGCACTTAGTGTCATATAAGCATAATGGGGAAATATGGAAACTGTTAATTTGGCGTCGGAAATGATCTAAAATTATGCCTCAAGCACTTCAAATCGTGACTTCATACATTCTTGGCAAGGTCTTATGCTTCACTTTTGCATTGTTGACCTTGCGTGACGTCATTTATGACGTCACTAGGGTGATAGGAGTGCTTCGTCAATAACTCCCGATCAAAATGAGCTAGCCAGTCGGGACAGCCATCAATGGACTTTGCAAGACTTGCCGAATCAAATGTTATGCAACCTGTCCTCCTTTCAACAGCTTCGTGACCTGTGTTGCCCTAACATGACATTGACCTCAGGTAAACATCCTAAATTGCTTCACCTAAACAAAAAAACATATAAATCGACGCGTCTGAGAACAGAAAACACGATTGTATCGAAATGACGATACTCGTAATGCGACCATTTTTGCGAAGTTATTTACCAAAAACCGATCGAATGCCTTGGGACCCTTGACCTGCCCTAAGAGGTCACTGATATTTTAAAATGGGGTGACAGTCGCTGCGTCACGTAACGACGCAAGCGCTCGTTTTTTTCCGCGAGGCTCTAGCAATTAGCTCAATTATAGGAGCTAAACATGGGGATGGGGAATCGCTCCCTTCTCACTCACTATTTGGCCGGGATAGTGTTTGCAATTATTGTTAAAATCTAGCATTTTAAGATTTCAAATGACCCATTTTTCCCGCCCAAGTCTTTCAATTCAAGGTCATAACACCATGTCACGTCAAGTGACCTTACCTCAAGGAAAGTTCCTGTGCTCATCATATCTAAATACACCGACTAACCGATCGCTTTAGAACTTTCAGCGATTTCAATGGGCAAGGGGCATTTGAAACGTTTACTTTGCAAGTTTGACATTGTTGACAGAAAGGCCGGGTCAATTTTGAGATCGCTCAAATCAATGGGAGAAAATTGAACTGTGACATAACTATGCTCTGGTGTAGTAAATAATTGGGTTGTGCGAGCCAGCGACAGTGATCTGCGGAAGCGAGACTGTTCCCGTGGGACGATTGCCCTGTCGGGACGGTTCAGCCGTCTCCCAAACGGTCACCCGAAGAGGATTATGTGTCCTGGAATGGATCCGACATCAACTACAGGTTGGCTGGTGGGGTGACCTCCAGTCCAGAGAGGGAAGCATGAAGACTAGGGGCGATGCGGATTGTTTTTTCCTGAGGATAGCGAGGACGGAAGGAATCTAGCACCCTTGACCCTTCCTCATACTGAATGTATCTCAGGCTGTTAAATCTCCTAAGCGTTTTTTTTTTCTCGACATCGTCAAGGTGTCATGAATAAAAATATGAAATCCGGGAGGATAAATTAAATATAGAAATTGTGGCCAACAGAACATTATCAGTGGCTTTCAACATACTCGTAAGCATGATCACACACCCAGCTTACATATGAGCCATGTAATAATTATTTTTGATAGACATGCTTAAGTTATGAAATCATCTGAAGTGTTTGTAAAGTTCCACGATACGGATCTAATATCCTGCTATGCATCATGACCATTTCTGGGCAGGTCATGTCTTTGAACAGAGGCCAAATTTTTCAAATGAACTTTAAAAATCAACTTTTGATTCATTCGAAGCGTTTTGATAAGAGGAACACGAGGCTGGTAAAATTAACCCGCGCCCCGCTGGGGGGGGGGGGGGCAGAATCTGCCCTCCCTCCCGTTTTTCGCCAATAACTTCTAAACGCGTTACGCCAGCGACGTCAAACTTTCAGTACCTTATCATACATCGATTTGACATGTTCCCTGAAAATTTGAGCGAAATCCGTCGGAAAATTTTCGAGAAATCGACGTTTTAGTGACGTCATGTGCGCCATTTTCGCCTCAAAAACGGCAAAATTTCAAACGCCGCTAACATCTTCACTTTTAAAGGAATCAAGACGTAACAAAAAAGGTTATACGTGATTCTACTTTGTCTATCAAATGGCTATCTCGGTTTTTGAAAATTTTGGATTTTGGCTCAAATTTTTTTTTTCAAAAAACTGACTTTTTTGGGAAAATAATTATAAAATCCTATTTTTTGAGTGTATCGAAAAAAAACGGAATATATGTCAGAGAAGTGATCTAAGTGCACCTAAATACCAATTTTTAGAAGAATCGGTTCAAAAATGTGGGAGTTATTCAAAATTTTATGACGTCACGACACACAAAAATTTTGAAAAATGATTTTTTAGAAGTTCTAAACCTCGCACGGAAACAAAAATAGCACCATTCGATTCGCCGTGAAAACTGCATCAGATAGACACCTTTTTAGGCCTTAACAACCAACTTCAAAATTTGACCTCACTTGACCTGACCTTGACCTGACCTCGACCTGAAATTCATCCAGAGGTGGTCCATATCACTTATTGAGTGTGCCTATTGAATTCTATGAGTAAAATGACCCATAAAACATGTGTCGCACATGCCCTTTTCTATATTTTGTTTTTGGTGACCTGACCTGACCTGACCTGACCTTGACCTTGACCTTTGAATGACATTGTATGCAACGAATATTGTCTTGGTAGTCTAAGAACACGTTTTGGGCAATCAGTCTCAGTCCATTCTTCGGCAACTACGGTGCAAGGCCGATACTGTAGAAACTTGCATTTTGTACCCTTGACCTGACCTTGACCTGACCTCTGACCTACTTAAGCAAAAATAATTGGGCTCTTAGGATCCGCCTTGTTGAGAGCTTTCGATTGCCGTTTTCCCCGTCTTTCTACGACCATCGGTTCGGAAGTTAGACAGGGGGGGGGGGGCAAAATCTGCCCCCCCCCCCAGCAGGGCGCGTATGGCTGAATAGCCCAGCGGGGCGCGGGTTAATTTCAAGCAAGTTTTAAGCTAAAAACTTTTAAGTGTTTGTGGAAAAGCAATTGGTTTTCTCATAATAGGGTAGTGTGGGGTAATTTGAACATATTTTTACGTCTTCTCCGTTGTACCAAATTCCAGTTCAACCCTGGATGAAGAAAAACTGCTTCAGTAGCGCAAGTGTCACTTGCTTTCACCATGCAAGCCTCATTTTTGGACGAGCCGAGCATACCTTGAATAGCATAGCCTCACTTCTCCACCAAGTCACGGTGTGTTCAAATTGCCCCACCGTGGGGTAATTTGAACATACTGCCTTTAACCGGTCATAAAAACGATAGTCTCGCCAGCACCGATGTTGTTTGACCCATAAACAAATAGGCAGAACAATTCTAAACATACCTTCACTTGAAAAATCAACCTAACAGCAAAAGTAACAGTTCCAGAGTATCAATATCTGCACGCTGCACACCGGTCAGTTGACAGAATTCGCCCCTCTTCAATTAACAGAACGTCTATCATTTTTGTTCGATAAAAACTCTCCCAACCGTACTACATCTGTTAAAGTGGTGCCAATCGAAACCTGGACATTTGGAGTTCTGATTTTGTCCAATGTCCAATTCGGAATTGGTTGGACAAAGGTAGCAGACTGGACAATATTGGACGATGGCTTGCTACACTTCAGCGCTTTTTTAAAGTAATCGTGCATAGCATTGATTGGCGAATGGAAAGCTTGTTAAGCTCTCAATATAATGAACTCTTTTCGGCTGGTAAAATTACATGATAAGCAATATAAATGACGGTTTTAAGTGTTGATAGCTGCATAATTTTCGGACATACTTGGACAAATAGTTGACTTTAACATTTTTGGACGGAAAATCAACAACAATGCCGGACATAAGACGGATATTAGACGTGAATTTTCTAAAACTGGCATCACTTATCTGCTACTGCCTTGGGTCGAAAATATTGGCAAAAAAACTGGGAGCGTTGTTTTTTCGGAGCTATCCCTGTCTTCATTCAAATTCTCACACTATGTTCAAATTACCCCACGCTAAAAGTTATTTTGCCATTTTAAAAAACAGGGTTCAAAAGCAAATTTCTTGGATTGAAGGCACTGATTAGGTCATTATACAACAAAAGCCGTTGCGTATTAGGCGCTAGCAATGCAAGATTTTGCGCTGCAATGAAGTTGCAATGACGTGTTGTTCGGCGTTGTTCCTTGCGAAATTGATTTTTTACACTGTGCGTCAACATCTTCATTCCCTGAAACTTTAAACCCCGTTCATATGATAGCCCTTTTAGTTACGATAATTTCTCACATTGGTCTTATTGTCATGCCACTTATGGATTTTCCGTAATTTTCTGTTATTCACACTATGTTCAAATTGCCCCACATGTTCAAATTACCCCACCCTACCCTACCGATGGTGGCAGTTGCTGTTATTTACGTGCTAAGCCGTTCACCTTAATTAAATCTGACAATATTATTCAGACATAGCGGTAAACGAGCTGATTCTTGTGTTAGGTTAGGCTCGGTCGATTTCAGAGTGGGAAGAATGACAGGAATTAGGGGGAGACAGGGGGCCTGGGCGGGAGTCCTGGACCTCATGCTCCGCTGGGGCCGAGCCCATCACGTGGGTTGGATTGCCCTAACACATGGATAGCCCTGGGCGGTGTTTCACGGCCCCGCGTTGTAGCACGCTGCGCTGCGCTGCTGCATTGTTGCGGCGGTTGATATGAATTCGGCTCCACGCTAGCGTTGCGAGCTTCCGAGTCTGTTGATGTTTCCATGGAAATTGGAAACCCAATGCACCGGTGCGCGCAACGCACCCTGTCCAAGCAAAATTTTACCACCGATGACCTCTGGTGCCATGACCTCTGGCTCTAACCCGATCTAAAATTGGCTGAAGTATTTTTCTTCTTCTTTTTGCTACTTTTGACGCTACTTCGAATGCCACTTGACTTAAATGTCCAAAGCTGAGTTATAAGAATGATGCTCAATCCCCATTTCCCCTCCAACAGGGCGTGAGAGTCTAGGCATTCCTGTGGGGCACGGGCTAACAATGAGTATCTCATAATCATTGTGGCCATGAACATCTACTGCCATTCTTAAACACTGGTTTCGCTGCGCTGAGCGGTGGCCGTCCCGTTTGTTGGATTCTACAGCTGGCTGGCGGAAAGCGTTACCGGCCGCCCGTCCACCGCCCGCGGGTCGGACCGAGCGGTCCCGCTGACCCTACCTGACCTGAGCCCGGCGCGATATTGGACAGGCATACGGGGGTTCGGCTCAGCGGAGACAGCGCCCACTGGTGCTGGGGACTTTTTTAATAGACCTACTGTACATTGTTATTAAATCGATTATGTTCAAATAGAAGTTATACACATTATATGTTGGTATTAAGCCGCTACATAAAGGCACTTTTCTTTTGTTTTACGTGATTATTGGTGCAGACGCGTGATAAGCGCAGTTCAAACATGAATCGTAAGGACACACGTTTCTTTTGACGTGCGCATTGGTCACCGCTGCTCTGACCTGGACGGTGTGGTGGAGAATGAAGGCGATGTGGTCCTCCTTCATGACGTGTCCGCTCTCCTTCAGACGCTTCACTAGGTCCGTGACTGACCCGCCCGAGCAGTACTGGAACGCAAGCACCGGTGACCGATGTCACAGCGGAAACCGGCAAATGAAGCGACATTATTCCTAACAGTATAGGATTATAGTGCGATGTATGAGTAGCACCAATGCCCAATGTAATCATATATATTTCTTTTAATCCTGGTTTAGATGCTTTGAATGCCGACATTTACTGTTCCGATAGTCGATACATATTTATATGCATATTTGTCATGCTTTTTTAACACTGGGCGATAGTGATGAGCCTTTTATGCATGATATTCTTACGAGTTACGACCTAGCTGCTCTCACCTCCATGACCATCCATATCTGTTCGACGCCGCTGCTTGAGGTCTTTTTGAAAATGCCGTGCAGTTTGGGAATGTTCTGGTGAACTGAGAGGTCCTTCAGAATTCGGTACTCCTCCTCAATGTCAGGGAAAGTCTCCTCCGTGTTGTCCACTATCTTGATGGCCACCTTGGTACCTGAAATAGATATAAAAATTAAAATAATTAGATCTTTTATCCACAGAACTGAGCAATATCTAGCGATAAAAGATGCTTCGCAAACGCACAATGCCTATCTATGTACCGCAAATAATTAATAAATGCATACAATGACAACATTTTAACCGACGATAGGCATATTGATTGCCCCGATGAATCGCAATAATTGTTATTGATCCCACATAATAATTAAACAGTGGCGGCCACAGCACCTGAGCTGTTCTCGGTGGCGGTGAAGATTTCTCCGTAGGTGCCCTCGGCGATGCGCTCGCCCAGCTGATACAGTCCATCGGGCTGGGCCAGCTCTTCCACGCGCAGGTAGCACCCGACAGTAGACATGGCGGCTGGTGGGGCTGCCGTCCGGTCACAGGCGCAGGCCGAGACGGGTCGCTGGAACAACAGTACGCAGACGCTCAGTACTGGCCTGACGCATCGCCAGACATGTTGAATCCCTCTCCGCATTTAATCCCAATTTTTAAGCAAACGCGTCAATGATGTGCTTCCAATGACCAAAACATCCAAATGCATCCAAAGAACAAAACATAAATAAACTTCATACAGTGTAAGGTATACACGACGACAGTGAAAGATATGGGTATGCTTTTTGTGGTCAAAATCTGGTCAAGATCAATTGTTAAGGCAATAGCGCGCACAAATACAGCTGGCGGAGTGAAGTTCTGCAGCGACAGTAGAAAAAGCCGTTTACTTATTTGACACCACAAAAGAGCAATTCCACCGATAATCAGGGAATATGCTGGCACTCGCTACTAATCGTGGCCGAAAGTGGCAACGTTTCTATTTCTACGTAATCCTTCAGAGTAAAACTGGACCAGGAAAGATAAGCTAAACATCCTCATGTCGTAAAGGCCTCAGCGCTACAACTCTACGGAGCGTAGCGCAAAGGGCTGCCCACCATACGCGTCGGAGGAATCCTTCGTCGTCCAACTTTCACTGTTCTTCGGGAGGGCGGTGAAATATTGTTGTGCGGGTGGGAAATAAAGATCGTTTTGGACCATCTTGCAGTATCCACCGAGGCTCGAGCACTCTTTCGGTTAGACCTTGTTACACAGCACACAAACTCAAAGGCGTCGACGATTTCAATGTGCACGTATGTAGGATTATGCAAGCAGATACGTTTGTGTGTGTTCCTCACCTACAGCAGGTGCCCTGGACACGGAGACAGGTGGCGAGCAGCAGTCACCGGGTGCTCGCAGCAGTCCGTCAGGTCTCTCCTCTCCCCTTTGGTGACCGACGGAGTTGGGCGGTCTGAGCCGCTCTCACTGACCCGAGGGGCCTGCGTCTTTAGGTGCGACCCGTGACTGCCGACGCCGGAGCGCCTCTGCCGGCCGCCGCCTCCGTCTGCCGCCTGCTCGGCTGGGGCTTCCGTGGCACACTAAGCCTTTGAGCTTGTTAGCGAAGCCACCCATCGGCGCTGAGCCGCAACTGGGCGCCACTCGCAGTGATTCGCCTGGAAGACCGCCGCCCGATCGGGCGCCCACTGCCGACTCTGATCAGGCAGTGGTACACTTCTGTCACATGTGACATGTCAGAGTGTAGACAGACGCGGAAGCTATGCCTTTTTATGCTCTCCCTCATTCAGTCGAAAATCAATTATATGAGCGCGATGGCTTACTGCTTAGGTATTTGATAGTCACAATGTGCTATATAGTCACAATCCCAATCGCATTTCCATATAAGTTCAGGCCACCGTCGTCCTATGACTACATCAGCGTAGCCGTGTGATGTGCATGGTTCAAAAATGTCAGATGGGTATGCATTATGCAATTCTCCGTCGTCTCTCAGTGTCTGCAAACCTCGCGCAGCGAGATGACACTTTCAGAAAGCAGTAGCACAGCTCATTTATCTCCGAAGCTATTAGTATTTACAAAATAATCAATTATACCATTCCCTGAAAATGTACTGACTCTATAGCCCCACGACCCTGGAACCTGCGCCCTATTTCTCAGCCTACAAAATGTAAATACCAAAAGCTTTCCACATTTTAACCCGGCGGCCGCTGGGCCTCCGCGCCACCCGCCAGCCGCTGGGGGGGGGGGGCATATAGTTGCCCCCCCTTTACTTCGCCGACGATATCGTCGCAACGCGAAAAGATAGAAAAGCGAAACTTTGCACACATATTCCTGAATACCTAGCCGAGGTTGTGTCCAAATTTAGTGTCGATCCCATTTGAAATGACGTCACAGTGACGTCAGAAGTCCAATCGTAGATTGGCGTCTCTTAGTTTCCTCACGATATATATATCCGACATATGAGACCGAGAATATAGGACCGATAACTGGTCAGGATATAGTTAACAGTGTATTTAGATGTTTCAGAATGACAACAGGTGCTGTTTACTTCATTTACCGCCGCGTTTCATGCTCAGCGACATCGGAAACGCTCCGTATTGGAAAACGACAAAACTTTATGACGTCACTGTGACGTCATCTTAAGTGCTACAACCACCAAACTTTCCTCAAATATGGCCTAGGTATTCATTTGAAGCTATGCCAAGTTTCAGCTTCGTATCTTATCCCGTTTCGGAGATATTCCACCAAACGTAAAGGGGGGGCAACTTTATGCCCCCCCCAGCCGCTCGTGGGTTAACCCGCGCCCTGATGGGGTCTGCCGAGCAACGCGGTCTGATGGGGGGGGGGGGCATTTTGCCCCCCCCCTAAGATCTCGAGAACCACGCAACATAGCGACAAGCGGTAAACAGCGTTGGATAGCCCTAACGGGGAACTACCTTGTGACCCAATTTCATTGACCTCGGTCAAACCGATGACGTCACAGGTCAGGTCAAAGGTCGAATTTTCACCGTTTACAGGCATTTCAAGAAATGCGTTGTAAAATCGAGTAAAATGCATTTCATTGAAAATCATCGATGGGGAAATGTTCTTCAAACACATATTTTGCTATTTGAGGTCACTGATACCGGGTCAGGTCACAGAGGTCAGGTCACTGGGGGGTCACAATATGAAAGTGTCGTGTGATACATGTTTTATGGTCCATTTTACATGACAAATGCGACTATGTGGGTCAGGCAGACTTTTGGACCAGCTTAGGTCACGTTTTGGTCAAGGTCAGGTCAAGGTCAGGTCAAATTAGGTCAAATTTCAAAGTTGATATGTTTGCATAAAATGGGTATCGATTCGATGCAGCTCATCACGGGGAGTTCAATGGTGGTCTCCGTTTTGCGCTACGAGGTCTAGAATTGCTAAAAATTGAGTTCAAAAATTTGACGTCATCAATTTTTAACAGTTTTTTCGCTATAACTTGGCCAAAAAAAGAGGTATCGATCTAAAATTTGGTATGTATATCGAAGAGCGTAGGGACTATCACATATATTCCGGTTTTTTTGCGAAATTCAAAAAAAAATTGGAAATTTTTTGAACAAAAATCTTTTTTTTTATTTTTGAGGGTCAAAATTCCAAAATTTCGAAAATCCGAGATAGCAGTTTTGTAGCGCCGTCTTTTTTCTACACAACCACAAAAAGAACTTTAAAATTGCTTGTTAACTGTAGAATTGGTGAGCGTTTCAAGATGTCATGTTTTTTGCTCATTTTTACTCGAACATGACCTCAGTTTGACCTCAATAACTCCTGACCTGAGGTGACCTGTGACTTGCAATTTTGTGTGAAGGTGTCAAATTGATGCCCGGTAAGGTACCCAAAATTTGGCGTCTCGCTATTTAAGAAAAACCACAGGGGGGGGGGGGTCAAAATGCCCCCCCCCCCCATCAGGGCGCGGGTTAAAGAAAAAAAGGATAATAGCGATGTTAACCCACGCATGACTAGGGGGGGGGGGTGGCTGTATAGTCGACTACAGAATGATATTCCACTCCTCAGAAGCTATCATTTGACCGGAGCGCTAAGTTGTGCCGTTTATCACGCAATTAAGCGTGTCGATTGTGAGCGTTGGGACAAAGCTATAATTTGTGAACTCAGCCCGTGTGATGCGGCACAGCCTACCACTCCAGGCAAATATGTAATTGCCTGTGAAAAGTGGAACATCATTCTGTAGCCGACTATACAGAGCCTTCCTCCCTTTTTCTGCAAAATCTTCTAAACTGCTTGACGTATCAACACGAAACTTGCAGTACCTTCAGCCCCAGCGAAATCAGTCTGGGCCGTATCTAGTTTTACTCTGGCTAGCTCCGGCACTCTTGACACCCTTGTCCGACCTTGATCTTGGAGCAGCCTTTCATCGTAACATGAACCACAAATAGAGGACATAAACATATATGTCAATAATATTAATATGCCTATTATCTACATAATATTTCAAAACATTTTGGAAATTAGTGTGCAAGATATGCGAAAAAGTGTAAAGTTTAAGGTTAACCCGCGCCCTGCTGGGGGGGGTGTTTGAACACCCCCCCCTGTGGTTTTTCGCGAATATCTCAAAAACGGCGGCGCGGAGCGCCGCCGTTTTTGGTACACCTTATCATACATCAATTCTACACATGTTGTGAAAATTTCAGACCAAGGTCATTCAAGGTCAGGTCACCAGGTCACTCGAAGTGACCTCACCTCATAAAAAGTTTCAATGTCTGTCATAGCTACACCGAGTGACCGATCGCTTTGAAACTTTCAGCGATTGCTAAGAGCATTAGCATGTACAAAATGTATATCTCAGAATTTTGATATCGATGACCTAAGGTCAGGTCAATTTTGCGACCTCACCATTATAAGTCAATGGGAGAAAATTGAAATGCGCCTGTTTTGGACGAAAGACATTATAAACACTCCCAAACACTGAATTACAAGTGGTTTAGACACACTGAACATGAAAATGGTGTCTGTGACCCCTGTTTATGCCCTGAGGTCATCTTAGGTCACGAATGGTATCTAACAGTTTTTCGCAAATAACTTTTGATAGAGGCATGCTAGAGCGATGAAAACGTCTTAGATGTGTTCAGCTCGACGATACGGATCGACTGATATGCAACATGACCCTTTCCGGTCAGGTCATGACCTTGACCTGAGGTCAAATTTTCAAGTTGACCTTTCAAGGTCAAATTATAGTTCGTTCGATGCGTCTTGACGAGAGGAACACGATGCCGGTAAAAGTAAGCTCGTACAATGCTTGGGTCAAAAGTTATTGCAGAAAAACTGTTTCCGAAAAAATCGGCTATTTTTGCAGTTTTTGCCCCCTGCAGGCAAAACCGTTGACGTTAGGTCAAATCTGAGAAAATTACTCAGAAAGGGCGTTAATAGGGCTATCGAATGCGCTTTTCCGCGGCGCTGTAGCTCTATTGGTTCCCGAGTTATGCGTTGGCTTCTTGGAAATTTTCGACATTCGACCTGGAAATCGGCGAAAATTTGCCTTCAATGACCTCTGGTGACCTGACCTTTGACCTGACCCAAAAATTGACCGAAGTGATTTCCTCATTATTTTTGACGCTCTTTCGAACGCCGCCTTCCGCGTATCGCTACGTGGCCCAGGAGCCGAGTTAGAAGGGGGGGTGTTCAAACACCCCCCCAGCAGGGCGTGGAAATCCAGGACCCCCAGCCGGGCGCGGGTTAATTTTGAGCATGACCCTGACCTTGGCCTGGAGGTTTATGTACAGTGGGTCTATTTAAGATCTCCAGAGCCACCACGTGGCGCTACGGTCGGGGTAGGGCGAGTCCAAATCCCGAGGGAAGTGAGGTCACCGGTCATTGTGGGGGAAGGAGGGAGGGGGAGTGACGCGGTATCACGGCGCATGGGGCGTGCGTAGCGCCGGGAGTGGGCCGCCCAGGGCCGCCCGCCACTGCGCCGAGGCTGAGGGGAGGGGATGATGGTTGCGGGTGCGTTCACTCCGGTATGGTGGTATCCTGTTCATGTGGAACCGGCAAGAACGCGACTGAAGGGAATCATTATCTCAAACAAACGGGCAAGCCAGAGGCAGCGCCAGTTCCAGCCAAAATGTTGAACAATGATAATTGAAATCTAGGACGTATTCATAGCATGCAACTTTTCAGTCGATAGTTGCATGATGCTTTTCATGATGCATGATGAGGCTTTTCTAAACTGTTATTTGAGTTCGATATTTTTCATTTGGCACGTTCAGTTTTGGTGGGTTTTATCGGGTCGAGAAGAATCAGAAAAGAAAAAAAGAGTTGAAATGGCTCCAGACAAATGACCAAAAATATTTTCCTAAATAATGAAACTTAGCTAAACGTTTATAAGCGATAATTTTGACTTTTGGAGAGGATATTGGGGAAAGATGTCATCGTGCTTAGCTGTGTTGCAGTAGAAGGAAAGGGTTTGGTTGTGTCTAGCTGATAAAACCAGACCCGGGAGTGGGGCTCGAACTCACGACATCGCGTTCAGCTCACAGGTTACCCAACCTCAACGCTACGAGCACCTATCGCCCTGCGCAGCTTGCTCAGTATTTCGGCTAAAGTTCGGCCAAAGTGTCTGACGTCTGTCAATGTCACGAGGCGAAACCCCGAGGTAAATGTCCGTCCCGGTAGCTCGGTCGGTAGAGCGTTGGACTCCATGTGCCATGTGGTGAAGGCGCACGTCCCGGTTGCAAAAGTCCGGGTTCGAAACACGACGTGTGCTTGACGTTTTTTTTAGCCTCCTGACGGGTATGGTTGTGGTTGGTGGCAGGCCGCTGCCAGGCGAAGTCAGTGAGGGGACCGGCCGCGCGCGGCTATGTGCGCACGTTAAAATTTGGACTCTAAACCATAGACCATTTTGCCATAGACTAAGCCTCAAAACCATAGTCTGCAATAGACCAGGAATTGCTTGATCGGAGGGTAGATGGCAGGGTCAACGCTTAACAAGCTCAGCTTAGCGGGGACTCTGTCCTTGTGATTCCTTCCATTCAAAAGGTTCGGGCCAAATTTATATTAAAAAGGGGGAGCCGAACCAGGTTGGGCCGAGTTGAACCAGGCTGGACCGGGGTCATACATGCAATCATGGTCAGACAAAACAGAAGTTAATTTCGGGTCAAATATTTATTACTGATCTTATTGTTTTTTAGCTTACACGTATAATAACTTTTAGCTTTTTATAACTCGAGACTTCATGCACAGAAATGTGGCGTTCGTCCACTTTTCCTCATCGTCTCTTAGCGACTTGATTTCATGTGGTGGCGGAACGGGGGGGGGGGGGGCATCGGGGCACCGTGCCCCCTGATTTTTGGCATTTTAACATTAGCCCTATGGGCGTTGCATGGAAAGAATGGGACCAAAAGTCGGCAGTGCCCCCACTTCATTAAAGGTGTTCCGCCGCTGCTTGATTTGACCCTAAAGGCGTCTTACCAGCAAAAAAAAAAAAAAAAAAATCACCTGCGTTATACCTAAATATTTGCCCAAGGGCGCTCTAGGCAAGAAACGCCAGCCGGTCAAAAAACTGGCGAACGAATACGATCTTTCTAGTGCTTGAATTATATTCAATGAAAATCTCAGGAGACATAGATAATATTAATAAGTAACAGTAGGTGAACCGGCCACAGCAAAACCATGCCTCATTATCCTTTCCTTCCAAGCTGCCAAGCTAACCGGCCGCCCGGCCCACCACCGCGATATGGAACAACACTGGAGTGCGCCATTTGCCTACGGCAGTGCCCCACCGCGCCGGGGCTGTTTGACAGGTCACCCGCACCGTGACCTCGCCACCCGCCCCCCCCCCCTCCCCGCCCACCTCCCAATCGGGCCCAGCTCGGTAGTGACCTCTCCTTGAATTTGGCATGGACTCGACTAAGGCTCAACGCCATCTAGTTACGTCTGGAGATCCTAATAAGATCCACTGTACATCACGGGATTTCTCAGAGTCTCTTCGAACTGTAAGTTAGGGAAAAGTGGGATAAGACGGTAAGACGGGCACCCCTTCTGCAGACCAAACCAATAGCGCTACGAGCGAGAAAAATTAGGACCAGAATTGCCTTTCCCACTGCACACCACCATTGACGTCAGGTGAATTTGTGTTCAGTCAATAATTTTTTTTTCTTTAAAAACATTCATTTCATTGAAAACATACATAATGTATTGTGCAAGCTTTTGTGTGCAGCACTATAGAGTTAAAAACTCGCAATCACTTATGGTACACACATATGCCACCAGTGTTCATTTACCGCGGATTTGCTTTGTCTGCATCAAATTGTCCACAGAGAAAAATCGCGCTGAACTTCTGACATTGAGTTTGAGGTAAGACAGGCAACTATGGATCCAATGGGTCTGTAATGGTGAAAATATTGTTGTTGCTGTAGAAAAAAAGAGGCATTTCTGTTAAGAATATGTTCGATTTCGATACTCACAGACATGTTAGCAATATTCCTTCGGCACATTTTATTCTCGAATAATTATGAATGTGATAAACGGCTCTACAAGGCTTCTGAACTAGGGCCTAAATACGAGCAGCAAACGCCTTCTGCACGAATCTCGTATACTGCCTTTTCCGAAGCACTTGAGACCAACGAGCGACTGTATCAATGCGGCTAATCTCGGGCATTTCTTGCGAGCTGCGCTGGTCGGTGAAAGAAGCTGGCCGTCTTGCCCTACCCATGTGACCGTCTTACCCCATGGGGGTAAGACGGGTTTTTGCAAGGTTTTGCAAAAATAGCTGTAGTTTATTTGTTGAATCAGCTCTAAGTCTCAATTCTGGCAAAATGAAGAAAAATCTCTAAAAAAAAGGTTTTCACTCATTTTCCCGTTTCTATGATGTTTCCAGTTTCTAACCGGCCGAAAAATGGCTCCAAAGTTAAAGTGCCCGTCTTACCCCACTTTCCCCTACCACCCGTTTTTACCTATTTCATGCATTCTGCTGTCCTCTGGAACACATAGTTTGAGATCACTACACATGTGCCGGTTTTTTGCCTTTGACCTTGACCTCTCACCTTGAAAGTTGACCTAAAGGAGTTTAAAAGTTTAGGTCCCTAAGAATCGTCTCGTAGAGACCTTTCGTTTGTTACCGTTTTTGTTTCGTAGCTCCTATTTTTACAGAGTTAGACGCGGGGGGATAAATATTGTCCCCCCAGGCTACGGTGGTTGGGATTACCCTCCGGGCCCGGCCGGGTTATCGTTCATTCGACGCGCCTCGACAAGACAAACGCGATGCCAGTAAAATCAGCGCTATACAAGCTTGGAGTCAACTATGAAGCATGATAGAAAAACCTTTTCCGCAAAACGTCACATTTTGATATTTTTTGCTCTCTGGAGGCTAAACCGTTGACCTTAGGTCAAATCTGAGATATTCAAAAAGGCCTTTGAAAGAGCTATCGAATGCGCTTTTCCGCAGCGCTGAAAAACGTGAAAATTTTACCTTTGGTGACCTCCAGTGACCTCAGCGATGACTTGATTTAAAAATGAGCTAGATGACTCTGAATGATCTTGTAGCGAGCTACGTCGTCCACTCCAGAAGTTTTGAGACTGGCCTCGTAAAATCCATATGAACAGTGCTAGATACTTATTGTTCTCACAAGTCCTTACCACAGTTGTTATAGACGTACTTGCGTAATTTTGTTTTTCTACGTTGCAAAAGACGGCAACGGTGTCACCCTGAACATGGCAAGTCGCACGCGGCTTGTCACAGTGACCAGTGTATAGCACAGTCAGGTTGTTCATGTGAAGACAACTTGGAGGGTCGCTGTGCAATAAAAGTTTGGGATTAGCTTGGCAAAAATGCCCGAGAAACATAGTAAATTGACTCTCAAGTGACTTGAGACGAAAGCTGGATGTATTTTTACCATCATGAGACCAAGAGACAGAAGGTCCTATGAAAACACACTGACTCCTTCAGACCCAATAAAGACAGACAGCGCAGATCAACTGGGAAGCTCAAATTAATCCCTTACTTAGAACAAAAAGGCAAAAACTTCATAACCTGGGTCCCCTACACGCACAGATGGTCAACAAGGAATGATGCGTGAGGGTTCTGAGGGAGTTGAAAAAAAAGAGATTTCGCCGCAAGAGGTCGGAACTCAATTCAACTGTGGCCAGGGGCTCCTGCACCAGGACAGCGCACACACCCACAAGTCCACCATGGAGACGAACTATCTGACACAGATGCGCGTCAAAACCGTCCGAAACCCTTCCCACAGTCCTGATCTGGCCCCCTGGCTTCTGGATGTTCCCCAGACTGACAGGGAAGCTCAGGGGCCGTCTTTCGGAGGATGTGGAGGAGATGAGTGAGGCTGTGACAGAGGCCCTGGGCACCTTCACTTTAAAGGCCTATCAGCAGGCCTTCAGGCAGTGACAGGAGCGCTAAAGCAGGTGCATTGGACTCGGGAGGTTCCATTTCGAGAGTCATAGAAGTTTCATGCTTCTCTGAAACAGACAACTGTCTCTACTGAAAAAGTCTCAAAACTTCTGGAGTGCACCACGATGTATTGCTTTTACCGCGTGGTAAAACTTTCTATAGCTTGCTTGATATTTTTTAGATTTAGATGTATTCGAATGAGATCCACGCAAAACGGTGGCTTTTCGCTCAGTCACGTCATACGGTAAAACAAAAATGGAAAGTATGACATAGGTACGGGACACAATCACACGCTCGACGGCATATACCCTGCGTGGCACGATGCCAGCTGTTTAGCTGTGAACCACCCCAGCTGCCGTATAGCACCAGACACATGGTCGTACCTCCTTTAACCCGCGCCCCGTAGGGGGGGGGCCGAAACGCCCCCCCCCCCTGTCCTTTTCCGTCGATATCTCCTAAACGGCTAGAGATACGCCACCAAACTTTCAGGACCCCTCCGGGCATCAATTTTACACATTGTGACCAAAAAAAAAATCCAGAGGCTATGATAGGTTGGCCACAAATGACGTCAGAATGACGTCATGTTCTGTCATTTTCGACCGAAAAAAGACCTTCGCGAGAAGACCTGTCAGGCCTACAGCTTTGAAGATACAGAAAAATGATCAAGACATAAAAGGTGTAGAATTGACAGGGCTACAAAACTGCTATCTCGGATTTTTTAAATTTTTGAGTTGTAACCCCCAAAAATCAAAAAAGCATATTTTTATATATTAGCCAAAAAATCCAAAAAGGTTTTTGAATTTCGAAAAAACCGGAAATATGTGATAGTGCCTACGGTCTTCTATCGGTCACCGATGACGTAACAGGTCAGGTCAAAGTAAAAATTATTAGCATTTTGGCTTGTTCACATTTTGGGCTCTGGCCGTCGTCTTACAAGTCAGATCAGGCTCATTTTTAGTTTACACACTCGTGAACAGATGCTTTAGATACCCGAAGGGTACCAAACTTGTACTTTGATTTTCAGGTCAGGGTCAGGTCATCACAGGTCACGGAAATATTATATCATGCGTCGGTCACGTGACACATGTTTTATGGTCCATTTAGGCCATAGACTTCGAATTTGATGTCGTTAGTGTCATTCGAGGTCATTTTGAGTTGAACTTAGCTAGGTCAGGTCACTTTCAGGTCAAAAAAGTTCAAATTTTGAAGTTAAAAATTTTTCAACAAAAAAGTTGTCTGATGGATGCAGTTTGAGCTCTGTAGGAACACGATGGTGCTATTTATATTGGTGTACGATGTCAAATGCGTACTGAAAAATTGGTTTGAAAAATTCATAATTGTGATTTTTTTTGCAATAATGCGTATAACCTATTGGCGATCTTTGAAGATATTTGGATAAAACTTGCCAGAGTAGGTAGGTAGGGAAGTCATAAGCATGTGTTCCATTTCATATATTCCGGTTTTTCGAAAAGTCAAAAAAAGTTTTTTGAAAAAAACATAAAAATATAAATTTTGAATTTTATTATATATAAGTTTCAAAATTTTGAAAATCCGAGATAACATTTTGATAGCGCAGTCTATTCTGAGTCCTCTCATGCAAAGAAATTGGATCTAGCTTAAAAACTGAGCTCTTGGGAGCGATTGCCGTGGTTCAATGTTTTGCGTCGAAATCGGCCGAACATGACGTCACTCTGACGTCATTTCCGACCGACCGATGGTAGCTACGAAGTTCATATTTTGACACAAGGTGTCCAATTGATGCAGCCGAAGGTACTGAAAGTTTGGCGTCGATACGTCAAGCGGTTTCGGAGTTACTGCAGAAAAACGGGATGAGGGCTATAAATAGCCCCCCCCCCCGTGGGGCGCGGGTTAAGAAATAAGTGACCCGACTGACCCCTTAGAGCCCGATTGGCCTGAGCTCTGACCGAAATAAGTCTTTTACCGTTATTCGCGGGAAGGGGCAAAAAGTCCCTCATATGTTTCCTGTACAATTACCAAACAAAACAAGTTTTCCACGCAAACTCAGTGAGTGTTTCTAAAAATTTGTAGCGCATATTCCGTGAATGAAAAATTGCCGGGTCATGTCTGATGTCAGGTCAGGCTGCCAGAGCAAGAGCAAGTTTGTCACATTTCAATCGACACCTAGGTATAATGTATGCATCATGACCTTCTCGGGTGAATACCATATACAAGACATGATGACACTTTTATCATAGTCGCCGGCCGCCGCCTGCTTCTATCAAGCTCACAGACTTATGTAGCTAGTAAACCCGGTAGTTTTTCTACGCTATTGAATCACGCCGCTGATTCTAGTTTGTATCTACTACGCAACCTTCTCACTTTAATTTTATTTTTCTGCAAGTGTTTTTTTGGGGGGGGCATAAGATATGCTGCCCCCTTCCAAGTTTCGGGGGGCATGGGCATTGGGCATGGCCCCGTTGCCCCCCCCCCCCCCCCCCCGGATCCACCAGTGACCCCAGGGGAGGGAGAAAGGGATTAAAAGGGGTGGGCCCGCAGCATCCACGGACCACGGACAGTGGCACTCGTAAGTCGTAGTCGTATCTTGACGATGCTCATCAGGGGCGCAGCCAGGAAAAAATTTCGGAGGGGGCTAGAATTGGTGAGGGCGCCAATTTTGGCTCAGGAGGGCGCCAATTTCGAGTCAAGAGGGCGCCTTAATTTCGGCTTAGGAGGATGCTATCAATGCCGAGCAAGGACGACAAAATGTACACTCGTTTTTCCCTTACATGGTCATGCGACCTTATTCCACTCAAACTACGGTTTATTCTAGGTATTCCAGATGAAAACTGCCTTTACTGACGTATTTCAAACGGAAGCGAGGCGCGGCAGTCTTGCAAGCAAACACAAACGGGCAGCGAATGTCTGCATTACTGGTGTAGGTATTTTTCGACACCATGGCTCAGTTTCTCCGTCCTTCGGCTCAAATTCAGGTTTCAAATTCTGGTGTCAAGCGTCGTCTGTATACGGCCGACCCAAAAAGGACGATAGTGATAAGTGAATGAGTTGAATGAGAGTGAATAAGATGAGTGAATAGTTTGCCGGTCGGGCCAGTGGCACTGACGTGCTCGATGGATGTTTGCCGAACTAGATGCAGTGAGCTCCAAATTAACCCGGCAGTTGCTGGGGTATTTCGCCACCCACCGTTTGCTGGGGGGGGGGGGCGTTAAACGCCCCCAGCCGATAACTCGAGAACCAATAGGCGCAGCGAAACGCACGAGGCGACAAACGAAAGAACGCGACGAAACGCTTCAGATGAGTACTTCAAAGTTGAATTTTGAGGTCACAGGTCGGGTCAAGGTCAGGTCAAACACCTGAAATCGGGCTTTCAGTAGCATGGACTTCAGGACTTCGCAATGGGCGCCTCTCGTCATAAACTCTGTCAAAACGGTGCACAATCCATCATATAAGGCCTACAAGGGTGTCAGCTCCATGTAGGGGTCAGTCAAGCATAGGTCAGGGTCAAGGTCAGGTCAACCGGGTAGGCACATATCCCCGAAAATCAAAACTGATATTCGCAGCCTGTGACACATGTTTTATGGGTAATTTGGGGCGTAGAACACGATGGTGACATTCATTTTATCATATGTGTACGTGTTTGGCTAAAAAAGTTCAATTTAAGAAATGCATGTATCATGGTCGTGAAGTAGTCATGAGAAATTGTCAAGATTCAGTTCAAGATTATGGAAAATGCGGAACGATAATCAATAATCGAAGATAGCCATTTGATTGTTCATGGTATTGGCAGTCTAATGACGTTTACGGCATGTCTGTATGTCTATTCTGTGATTTTATATGATTTTTTGAACATATGCCGTTTTTGGTCGAAAACTCAGAAATCATGACGTCACTACAACCTCGATATCTCAAAAATTTTCCGACCGATTTTTTTGAAACTTTGTCACAATAAACTTCAATCAATTCCCTACAGGTACCCAAAATTTGGCGCGCCTGCGGCGTTTATGCTATGGCCCGGCGAAAAAAGTGGGGGCGTTTAACGCCCCCCCCCCAGCAACTCGCGGGTTAAGGCGCTGGAAACGTTGTCATGCCTTTATTTTCCGGAAATTGCTCTATTTCTAATTGGCGCCTAAATCGTTTTAACCCTCGCACGACCAGGCCATTTCTCATAACACGAACGACCAGGGGGGGGGGGGGTTGTTACGACCCCCCCCCCTGGCGTTTCGAAACGGAAGGTCGTAGAGCTTAGCGGAAAAAACCAACGGATTGCTCTCAACGAGATCTCGCGATTGGTGGTATATTTTTTGGTCCTAGGTCAACATTTGACCTACTTTTGACCGGTCAAAGGTCAAATTTTCGGAAAAATAGACTTTTTCAACTTTCCGCGGCGATTGCGGCAAAACGGTGAGAGATATCGACTTGCAACCTTCACTATCGTGTTCCTTGATCAATTCTCTATCGTTTGGTATGTATTTCGTTTCCCTAGCTCTAAAAATGGCGCGTTGGGAGCGCCGGAAGTCGGCAAGGTCACAGTCGGCGGCAGAAATTCGAAAAATCAAAATTTAAATTTTTGAAATCTGATTGTATTTTCGGACTTGGGAGGTCCATTTGCTCCCTATAGAAGCTAATATTGCTGCATATTCCCATTGAGGTGACAAGAATTAGCAAAATAGTGGTTCGGGCGCTTTTCAAAAATAGTACCGGACGCTGTTCCTCTTATGACGTCATAACTCCGTGACCTGACCTGACCCGGTCAATTTTCTTGCACCACACGATAGCCAATGCTTGCCCCAACATGCATGGGAAGTTTCATCATGATCCATCAAACAATGTGGGTATCACCGGCAGAAAACCTAGGGATTCGGCGCACACGTTTGGTAACTGTCGGCCGGAGGCTGTACCTCTTATGACGTCATAACTCCGTGACCTGACATGACCCGATCAATTTTTTTTCGGCAAAAGATGCGCAAAGGTTGCCCCAGAGGGTATTGAAAATTTCAGCCCGCTACGACAAGCCGTTTAGCGTGCACTTCGAAAAAACCTCAGGGGGGGGTTGTATCAACCCCTCCCTAGGCGTTCTAGGGTTAATCATTGGTTCCCACGCTTTTCTTATTGTAAATAGTTGTAAAAAACTGGATGTTTTACGTGCAAGGTAACATTTGTTATTACGCGAAGCCAAAATTTTAAACAAGACTTTAACACGCGCACCGACGGGGGGGGGGGGCGGATATCCGCCCCCCTGAGGTTTTTCGCGAATAGCGGGAAGCGCTGCGAAATTTAGTACGACTATTCTCTCAACAATTTTACACATGTTGTGCAAGTTTGAACCTCCTAACTTTTAAGGTCAGGTCACCAGGTCACTTTGAATGACCCAACCTCAAGTCACTTTTTTGCAACTTTGTCACCGTGCCAGAGCTACAGTAGATGTCGGAGACCTTTGAAAGTCGCAGGATGTTATAAGGTCATTAGTAGCTACAATTTGTGTATCTCGGAATTTTGATATCGATGACCTAAGGTCAGGTCAATTTCTCGACCTCCCCATTATAAGTCAATGGGGAAAAATCAACTCCCTGTTTTTACCACTAAAACGGGTCGGAATGGCCCCATAAACCATACGTGACCTCATATACGATCAACCTTCACTACCTTGAGGTCTGTTTTGCTGTTGGGCAGCTGTAAGGTCATGTGACGTCATCAAAGGTCACCAGCGGTTTTTTGACAATAACTCCGTACAGGAACAAGATACAGCCGCGCGGATGGTCTCATTGTGTTCAGCTCGTCAAGGCGCATCGAATGATATATATGATGACCTCGAGGTCACGTGACCTGAGGTCAAACTTTGACCTTGACCTTTCGAAGTCAACATATATATCATTCGATGCGGATTGACTAGAGGATCACGATGCTGTCCTTAGTTTGTTCCTATATTGACTAGTTCGAAAGTTATTCGAGAAAAACTCTCTCCATACCTAGCGCCGCCATTTTGACTTTTTTGACCCCTGTGACGTCATCTTTGACCTGACCTGAAAATGACCTTCGTAAAAATTGTAGACCTTGTCCGTGCGTATCCCTTGCCGTTTACCGCTTGTCGCTATCTTGCTTAGTTCTCGAGATCTCAGGGGGGTCGGTCATCCGCCCCCCCCCCCGTCGGTACGAAGTTGGCGCAGACCCCCGTCGGTGCGCGGGTTAAACAAAATGAGTTTAAATTGAGCTTGGTTCGCTTTCAAGCTCACCTGTCAAGCTCAAGCTTCTACGGCAATTCACAAAATATGACGGATCATGGAAAACCATAATAGGTACATAACTAAACGCATCACACAGTGATCAGAACTTACCACTAACCACGGTCAGTAACCAACATCGGTAAGGTGGAGAGGGCGCTGACAGGTCCGGAGTGTATGGTGAGAAGAACGATAATTATCCGTGAGGAGGGCACTGTGATGTGAGGAGGGCGCCGATCAGGATGGTGCTTTACGGTGAAAAAAACGCTGACAGGTCAGGAGGACGATGTATGGTGAGGAGAGCGCCAGCAGGTCAGGAGGGCGCTGTATGGTGTTGAGGGCGCTATACATTGCGGAGGGCGCCGACTGGTCAGGAAGGCGCTGAACGCGAAGATGTCGACGACAGGCGAGGAGGGCGCCGACAGGTGAGGAGGGCACTGCACGGTGGTGAGGGCTGCGACAGATCTGGAAGGCGCTACGTGAAGAAGGCGCCGACAAGTCAGCAGGGCGCTGTATGGTGGGGAGAGCGCCGGCAGGTCAGGAGGGCGCCGTATGGTGAGGATGATGCTATACGATGATGAGGGCACTAAACGAGTGAAGAGGGCGCTAACAAGTCAAGAGGGTACTGGCTACTGTTTAAAGAGGAGGGCGCGGACAGGTGAGGAAGGCGATGTACGGTCGGAAGGCCGCCTACAGCTCAGGAGGACCCTCTACGGTGAAAAGGGCACTGACTTGTCAGGAGGGCGCTAAACGCAAAGGGCGCCGGTCTGGAGGGCGTTGTATGGTTAGGAGGCCGCTATACAGTGAGGAGGCCGGCGACAGGTCAGGAGGGCGCTATAATAGGTATGATAAGGAGGGCGTTGACAGGTGAGGAGGGCGCCGACAAGTGTGGAGGGCGCAGACAGATCAGGAGGATGCTGTGTGGTAAGGACCATGAAGGCGCCGACTGGTCAGCCTAGAGGGCGCCGAATGTGAAAAGGGCGCCGACAGGCCAGAGCGCTGAATGGCGAGAGGGGCGCCGACAGACCAGAAGGGCGCCGAACAGACAGAAGGGCGCTGAAGATGAGGAGGGCGCTAGATGGTCAGGAGATTGGGGGTGGATATCCGGCAGTTCAGGATTGTGGGTGCATCTTCACCCACAAAGAGATAGGTATAAAATTGTAAACCTGGGCGCCAGTGCCCCATGGTGTAACGCAATGGCTTACCGTCCAGGGCGCCTAGAGTGCTGGACATTAGAAAGGCGCCTTCGGCGCCCCGAAATGATCGTGGAGGGCGCCATCCAGGGCGCCCTGGATGAGGGCGCCTGCTAGATTTGGGAGGAGCTAAAGCCCAGTGTGCCCCCCCCCCCCTTGGCTGCGCCCAAACTGCGCCCCTGATGCTCATGCTCTTAGCTCTTGACGCGTGAACTGGCAGAACCGCTGGCAGTTTGTCGGTCATCATGGGTAGCAGTCCTTGTTCTTAAGCTTTTATAGTAATGTGCTTCTAATTTGCTTTCATCATTTGTTCTGTTTACGTTATAAATAGACTGTTTTTATGATATTATTGTGATGAAAAAAATCATTTTTTGGAGATTTAGAGATACTTAAATTTAGTAATGTCCATAAAGTTAGCGTCGTATTCGTATTCGGATTCAAATTCGAGTAGTGATTTCGCTCGAAATTGGCATACAGATAGCCCATGGCACGCTGAGTTCGAAAATGGTGACCTTTTTTTCCTAGGTCAAACCGTTTGACCTTGAGAGGTCAAAATACTGCGTACCCTGTAGAATCTTTGTTTATGGTCCGATTTGAAAAATTCGACCACCAGTGTGTTGGTCTCATCCAGAGGCAGTAGCACATTCAAAAAAATCCGAGGTCAAGGTCATAGGTCAAGGTCAAGGTCACTTTAAAAATCGCCGTACCCTATAAAATCTTCATTTTTGGAGCTATCGGAAAATTTCGGCCACCACTGTGTTCGTCTCATCGAGAAGCAGTAGCACATTCGAAGAAATCAGAGGTCAAGGTCATAGGTCAAGGTCAAGGTCACTTTAAACGTTAATTTTAGTCCCCGTACCCTGTAGAATCTTTGTTTATGGTCCGATTTAAAAATTTCGGCCACCACTGTTTTCGTCTCATCGAGAAGCAGTAGCACATTCGAAAAAATCCGAGGTCAAGGTCATAGGTCAAGGTCAAAGTCACTTTAAACGTTAATTTTATTCCCGTACCCTGTAGAATCTTTGTTTATGGTCCGATTTGAAAATTTCGGCCACCACTGTGTTCGTCTCATCGAGAAGCAGTAGCACATTTGAAAAAAATCCGAGGTCAAGGTCATAGGTCAAGGTCAAGGTCACTTTAAACGTTAATTTTAGTCCCCGTACCCTGTAGAATCTTTGTTTATGGTCCGATTTGAAAATTTCGGCCACCACTGTGTTCGTCTCATCGAGAAGCAGTAGCACATTTGAAAAAATCCGAGGTCAAGGTCATAGGTCAAGGTCAAGGTCACTTTAAACGTTAATTTTAGTCCCCGTACCCTGTAGAATCTTTGTTTATGGTCCGATTTAAAAATTTCGGCCACCACTGTGTTCGTCTCATCGAGAAGCAGTAGCACATTCGAATAAATCCGAGGTCAAGGTCATAGGTCAAGGTCAAGGTCACTTTAAACGTTAGTTTTAGTCCCCGTACCCTGTAGAATCTTTGTTTATGGTCCGATTTGAAAATTTCGGCCCCCACTGTGTTCGTCTCATCGAGAAGCAGTAGCACATTTGAAAAAAATCCGAGGTCAAGGTCATAGGTCAAGGTCAAGGTCACTTTAAACGTTAATTTTAGACCCCGTACCCTGTAGAATCTTTGTTTATGGTCCGATTTGAAAATTTCGGCCACCACTGTGTTCGTCTCATCGAGAAGCAGTAGCACATTTGAAAAAATCCGAGGTCAAGGTCATAGGTCAAGGTCAAGGTCACTTTAAACGTTAATTTTAGTCCCCGTACCCTGTAGAATCTTTGTTTATGGTCAGATTTGAAAATTTCGGCCACCACTGTGTTCGTCTCATCGAGAAGCAGTAGCACATTTGAAAAAATCCGAGGTCAATGTCATAGGTCAAGGTCAAGGTCACTTTAAACGTTAATTTTAGTCCCCGTACCCTGTAGAATCTTTGTTTATGGTCCGATTTGAAAATGTCGGCCACCACTGTGTTCGTCTCATCGAGAAGCAGTAGCACATTCGAAAAAATCCGAGGTCAAGGTCATAGGTCAAGGTCAAGGTCACTTTAAACGTTAATTTTAGTCCCCGTACCCTATAAAATCTTCATTTTTGGAGCTATCGGAAAATTTCGGCCATCACTGTGTTCGTCTCATCTAGAAGCAGTAGCACATTTGAAAAAATCCGAGGTCAAGGTCATAGGTCAAGGTCAAGGTCACTTTAAACGTTAATTTTAGTCCCTGTACCCTGTAGAATCTTTGTTTATGGTCCGATTTGAAAATTTCGGCCACCACTGTGTTCGTCTTATCGAGAAGCAGTAGCACATTTGAAAAAATCCGAGGTCAATGTCATAGGTCAAGGTCAAGGTTACTTTAAACGTTAATTTTAGTCCCCGTACCCTGTAGAATCTTTGTTTATGGTCCGATTTGAAAATTTCGGCCACCACTGTGTTTGTCTCATCGAGAAGCAGTAGCACATTCGAAAAAATCCGAGGTCAAGGTCATAGGTCAAGGTCAAGGTCACTTTAAACGTTAATTTTAGTCCCCGTACCCTGTAGAATCTTTGTTTATGGTCCGATTTGAAAATTTCGGCCACCACTATGTTCGTCTCATCGAGAAGCAGTAGCACATTTGAAAAAATCCGAGGTCAAGGTCATAGGTCAAGGTCAAGGTCACTTTAAACGTTAATTTTAGTCCCCGGTCCCTGTAGAATCTTTGTTTATGGTCCGATTAAAAAATTTCGGCCACCACTGTGTTCGTCTCATCGAGAAGCAGTAGCACATTCGAAAAAATCCGAGGTCAAGGTCATAGGTAAAGGTCAAGGTCACTTTAAACGTTAATTTTAGTCCCCGTACCCTATAAAATCTTCATTTTTGGAACTATCGGAAAATTTCGGCCATCACTGTGTTCGTCTCATCGAGAAGCAGTAGCACATTCGAAAAAATCCGAGGTCAAGGTCATAGGTTAAGGTCAAGGTCACTTTAAACGTTAATTTTAGTCCCAGTACCCTGTAGAATCTTTGTTTATGGTCCGATTTGAAAATTTCGGCCACCACCGTGTTCGTCTCATCGAGAAGCAGTAGCACATTTGAAAAAATCCGAGGTCAAGGTCATAGGTCAAGGTCAAGGTCACTTTAAACGTTAATTTTAGTCCCCGTACCCTGTAGAATCTTTGTTTATGGTCCGATTTAAAAATTTCGGCCACCACTGTGTTCGTCTCATCGAGAAGCAGTAGCACATTCGAAAAAAATCCGAGGTCAAGGTCATAGGTCAAGGTCAAGGTCACTTTAAACGTTAATTTTAGTCCCCGTACCCTGTAGAATCTTTGTTTATGGTCCGATTTGAAAATTTCGGCCACCACTGTGTTCGTCTCATCGAGAAGCAGTAGCACATTTGAAAAAATCCGAGGTCAAGGTCATAGGTCAAGGTCAAGGTCACTTTAAACGTAAATTTTAGTCCCCGTACCCTGTAGAATCTTTGTTTATGGTCCGATTTGAAAATTTCGGCCACCACTGTGTTCGTCTCATCGAGAAGCAGTAGCACATTTGAAAAAATCCGAGGTCAAGGTCATAGGTCAAGGTTAAGGTCACTTTAAACGTTAATTTTAGTCCCCGTACCCTGTAGAATCTTTGTTTATGGTCCGATTTGAAAATTTCGGCCACCACTGTATTCGTCTCATCGAGAAGCAGTAGCACATTTGAAAAAAATCCGAGGCCAAGGTCATAGGTCAAGGTCAAGGTCACTTTAAACGTTAATTTTAGTCCCCGTACCCTGTAGAATCTTTGTTTATGTTCCGAGTTAAAAATTTCGGCCACCACTGTATTCGTCTCATCGAGAAGCAGTAGCACAATCGAAAAAATCCGAGGTCAAGGTCATAGGTCAAGGTCAAGGTCACTTTAAACGTTAATTTTAGTCCCCGTACCCTGTAGAATCTTTGTTTATGGTCCGATTTGAAAATTTCGGCCACCACTCTGTTCGTCTCATCGAGAAGCAGTAGCACATTCGAAAAAATCCGAGGTCAAGGTCATAGGTCAAGGTCAAGGTCACTTTAAACGTTAATTTTAGTCCCCGTATCCTGTAGAATCTTTGTTTATGGTCCGATTTGAAAATTTCGGCCACCACTGTGTTCGTCTCATCGAGAAGCAGTAGCACATTCGAAAAAATCCGAGGTCAAGGTCATAGGTCAAGGTCAAGGTCACTTTAAACGTTAATTTTAGACCCCGTACCCTGTAGAATCTTTGTTTATGGTCCCATTTAAAAATTTCGGCCACGACTGTGTTCATCTCATCGAGAAGCAGTAGCACATTTGAAAAAATTCGAGGTCAAGGTCAAGGTCATAGGTACGGGGACTAAAATTAACGTTTAAAGTGACCTTGACCTTGACCTATGACATTGACCTCGGATTTTTTCAAATGTGCTACTGCTTCTCGATGAGCCGAACACAGTGGTGGCCGAAATTTTTTAATCGGACCATAAACAAAGATTCTACAGGGTACGGGGACTAAAATTTACGTTTAAAGTGACCTTGACCTTGACCTATGACCTTGACCTCGGATTTTTTCGAATGTGCTACTGCGTCTCGATGAGACGAACACAGTGGTGGCCGAAATTTTTAAATCGGACTATAAACAAAGATTCTACATGGTACGGGGACTAAAATTAAAGTTTAAAGTGACCTTGACCTTGACCTATGACCTTGACCTCGGATTTTTTCAAATGTGCTACTGCTTCTCGATGAGACGAACACAGTGGTGGCCGAAATTTTCAAATCGGACCATAAACAAAGATTCTACAGGGTACGGGGACTAAAATTAACGTTTAAAGTGATCTTGACCTTGATCTATGACCTTGACCTCGGATTTTTTCGAATGTGCTACTGCTTCTCGATGAGACGAACACAGTGATGGCCGAAATTTTCCGATAGCTCCAAAAATGAAGATTTTATAGGGTACGGGGACTAAAATTAATGTTTAAAGTGACCTTGACCTTGAACTATGACCTTGTCCTCGGATTTTTTCGAATGTGCTACTGCTTCTCGATGAGACGAACACAGTGGTGGCCGAAATTTTCCGATAGCTCCAAAAATGAAGATTTTATAGGGTACGGCGATTTTTAAAGTGACCTTGACCTTGACCTATGACCTTGACCTCGGATTTTTTTAAATGTGCTACTACTTCTCGATGAGACGAACACAGTGGTGGCCGAAATTTTTAAATCGGACCATAAACAAAGATTCTACAGGGTACGGGGACTAAAATTAACGTTTAAAGTGACCTTGACCTTGACCTATGACCTTGACCTCGGATTTCTTCAAATGTGCTACTGCTTCTCGATGAGACGAACACAGTGGTGGCCAAAATTTTTAAATCGGACCATAAACAAAGATTCTACAGGGTACGGGGACTAAAATTAACGTTTAAAGTGACCTTGACCTTGACCTATGACCTTGACCTCGGATTTTTTCAAATGTGCTACTGCTTCTCGATAAGACGAACACAGTGGTGGCCGAAATTTTCAGATCGGACGATAAACAAAGATTCTACAGGGTACGAGGCTAAAATTAACGTTTAAAGTGACCTTGACCTTGACCTATGACCTTGACCTCGGATTTTTTCAAATGTGCTACTGCTTCTTGATGAGACGAACACAGTGGTGGCCGAAATTTTCAAGTCGGACCATAAACAAAGATTCTACAGGGTACGGGGACTAAAATTAACGTTTAAAGTGACCTTGACCTTGACCTATGACCTTGACCTCGGATTTCTTCAAATGTGCTACTGCTTCTCGATGAAACGAACACAGTGGTGGCCGAAATTTTCAAATCGGACCATAAACAAAGATTCAACAGGGTACGGGGACTAAAATTAACGTTTAAAGTGACCTTGACCTTGACCTATGACCTTGACCTCGGATTTTTACAAATGTGCTACTGCTTCTCGATGAGACGAACACAGTGGTGGCCGAAATTTTCAAATCGGACCATAAACAAAGATTCTACAGGGTACGGGGACTAAAATTAACGTTTAAAGTGACCTTGACCTTGACCTATGACCTTGACCTCGGATTTTTTCAAATGTGCTACTGCTTCTCGATGAGACAAACACAGTGGTGGCCGAAATTTTCAGATCGGACGATAAACAAAGATTCTACAGGGTACGGGGACCAAAAATTAACGTTGAAAGTGACCTTTACCTTGACCTATGACCTTGACCTCGGATTTTTTCAAATGTGCTACTGCTTCTCGATGAGACGAACACAGTGGTGGCCGAAATTTTCAGATCGGACGATAAACAAAGATTCTACAGGGTACGGGGACTAAAATTAACGTTTAAAGTGACCTTGACCTTGACCTATGACCTTGACCTCAGATTTTTTCAAATGTGCTACTGCTTCTCGATGAGACGAACACAGTGGTGGCCGAAATTTTTAAATCGGACCATAAACAAAGATTCTACAGGGTACGGGGACTAAAATTAACGTTTAAAGTGACCTTGACCTTGACCTATGACCTTGACCTCGGCTTTTTCAAATGTGCTACTGCTTCTCGATGAGACGAACACAGTGGTGGCCGAAATTTTTAAATCGGACCATAAACAAAGATTCTACAGGGTACGGGGACTAAAATTAACGTTTAAAGTGACCTTGACCTTGACCTATGACCTTGACCTCGGATTTTTTCAAATGTGCTACTGCTTCTCGATGAGACGAACACAGTGGTGGCCGAAATTTTCAAATCGGACCATAAACAAAGATTCTACAGGGTACGGGGACTAAAATTAACGTTTAAAGTGACCTTGACCTTGACCTATGACCTTCACCTCGGATTTTTTCGAATGTGCTACTGCTTCTCGATGAGACGAACACAGTGGTGGCCGAAATTTTCAAATCGGACCATAAACAAAGATTCTACAGGGTACGGGGACTAAAATTAACGTTAAAGTGACCTTGACCTTTACCTATGACCTTGACCTCGGATTTTTTCAAATGTGCTACTGCTTCTCGATGAGACGAACACAGTGGTGGCCGAAATTTTCAAATCGGACCATAAACAAAGATTCTACAGGGTACGGGGACTAAAATTAACGTTTAAAGTGACCTTGACCTTGACCTATGACCTTGACCTCGGATTTTTCCAAATGTACTACTGCTTCTCGATGAGCCGAACACAGTGGTGGCCGAAATTTTCAGATCGGACGATAAACAAAGATTCTACAGGGTACGGGGACTAAAATTAACGTTTAAAGTGACCTTGACCTTGACCTATGACCTTGACCTCGGATTTTTTCAAATGTGCTACTGCTTCTCGATGAGACGAACACAGTGGTGGCCGAAATTTTTAAATCGGACCATAAACAAAGATTCTACAGGGTACGGGGACTAAAATTAACGTTTAAAGTGACCTTGACCTTGACCTATGACTTTCACCTCGGATTTTTTCAAATGTGCTACTGCTTCTCGATGAGACGAACACAGTGGTGGCCGAAATTTTCAAATCGGACCATAAACAAAGATTCTACAGGGTACGGGGACTAAAATTAACGTTTAAAGTGACCTCGACCTTGACCTATGACCTTGACCTCGGATTTTTTCGAATGTGCTACTGCTTCTCGATGAGGCGAACACAGTGGTGGCCGAAATTTTTAAATCGGACCATAAACAAAGATTCTACAGGGTACGGGGACTAAAATTAACGTTTAAAGTGACCTTGACCTTGACCTATGACCTTGACCTCGGATTTCTTTGAATGTGCTACTGCTTCTCGATGAGACGAACACAGTGGTGGCCGAAATTTTCCGATAGCTCCAAAAATGAAGATTTTATAGGGTACGGCGATTTTTAAAGTGACCTTGACCTTGCCATATGACCTTGACCTCGGATTTTTTTAAATGTGCTACTGCTTCTGGATGAGACCAACACACTGGTGGTCGAATTTTTCAAATCGGACCATAAACAAAGATTCTACAGGGTACGCAGTATTTTGACCTCTCAAGGTCAAACGGTTTGACCTAGGAAAAAAAGGTCACCATTTTCGAACTCAGCGTGCCATGGGCTATCTGTATGCCAATTTTGAGCGAAATCATTACTCGAATTTGAATCCGAATACGAATACGACGCTAACTTTATGGACATAATTTAGTAGTCTATTCCTTTTTTGCCGGATATCACGCCGTTTTGCCTTATATTATAAATTTGTGTAGAGTATTGAAAGCGAGGTGTTTTGCTGACATGTTACTATAATTTCATATTTCAAAAAGTTATCTTTTCTTAAAAACAAATAGAAGGTCTCACAGAAAATCCTCAAAATACACTGTCCATCTTTCAGCCATCTTGCTGATGCGTGCGTGTTTGGGCGCCGGGCCTCGGGCCAGAAGGGAGCGTTTTCATGTTCCCTCGGGGTTCAGGCGCACTACATTCTTCAACATCTGCTTGAAAATAGGTAAATTTGAGCTTTTGAAATCAATGTGTGCGGAAAATAGGCTTGCAAGGGAAAGTAGAGCATTGCTTCCGGAATGCAGCTTTCGCGCCGTTTTTGCCGAAATTTATAGGCATTCATTTATTGCAAGGTTGCGATACTCTTTATTTGAATAATGCTGGTTTTTTGTGGCATCAATATTCACATATCCTACTTGTTTCTCCCAAGACTGACTTGAATTTGTTCAAATTAATTTTGTGCGCCGTATATGCCTACTTTATGTCAATTTTTGGTAGATTTTTGATTTTTGTTTGCAAATTTTGGACATCCATACAAAGCAAAATTTCAGTTTAATTGGCCTCTGCCAATGTATCTACCCAACATATCATCTTCTACATCTCCCATTTAGCATGTTTTACATGTCTGCTAAACTGCATGTGATCCTTATTTGGTTGGGTGTGGTTAAATCTTTTGTCTGTTTTGTAATGGTGAACTGCTTGGATCATCTCTACACAAAATACCACCAAAATTATATATTTCTCAAAAAGGTTCCATTATTTATGTTGCTTTGTCTTTGCATTATCTCTGATTTCTTGTTGGAAAAGTGTCTTTGCATAGGGCCTTTTCTTCCACGTCATTATACATAACACAAACATGTTTGGTCTCAGTTGAATTTCGTATTGTAAATCATTTGCAGTGCCGACATTTATATGGACTTGAAATGTGAGATGGAAAGATATGAAAGCTCTTATAAGCTCACTTTTGGCTTGATTGATTTGCCATTTTGTTTGAAAGTATGCTTGATTGTTAAGAATATGCATACTTAGTACTTATATTGTGCATAGTGTAGAGCTTAGCAAAATTGTTTTAGGATACAAACAAGCTGTAAATTTCAAGTTATGACTATAAAGTACCTACTAACCATTAATGATTGCATGGAATGCCTTTGCCACCAATACAATGATTTCAACCGTGCTGTATTGGAACTGGAGAAAAGGCTAGGTTAAATGCTGAGCTAAAATTCCAGGCTAATTATTTACGCAGTGGTATAAAATATGTCATTTTACATGGATCATTTTAAAGGTAGTGTGCCAGCTTTCCTGGACCGTATGGAGTTAATGGCCCAGATAAGGAGAACCGGATTTTTAGAACTTATCCATACCTTCAAAACTCATGGAAACGTCTCAAATTCTTCAAATTTTGAGTACCCCAGTGCGAAATTCGCCCCGACGGGTTGTCTGTCGTACCCCAACCACATTTCACACCACTATGAACAATAAATGCACACACTGAAATCGCTATTACCGATATGCTCATCCAATCAAGTTTCGATAAACCCGTTCATCATCATCTCCTGCGGTTTCGAACACGCCTGTTAGGTGGTGCGGTAGACCGCGCCCAAAGCCAGGGCCCCGGTAACGTGAGGTAGCCGAGTCGGGGCAGCGTGCGCTGACCCAAGCCGGGGCCGCGCGTCCTCCCGGTGTCATGTGATAGCCCGGGGCTGCCCGCGGGGATGCGGTAGACCGCGCCCAAAGCTGCGGCCCCGGCTTGGGTCAGCGCACGCTTCCCCGACTCGGCTACCTCACGTTACCGGGGCCCTGGCTTTGGGCGCGACTTCTGCTCATACTTTGTGGTGCGGTGGTGGTGCGTCGGGCCGCGCGCTCTGACTTCGGCCAAGAAAAATGCGTCAGCTGATCATTGTCATTTCTGCCACTTGCGTGTGGTGAAATGGGGTCATAACTTAAGAGATGCCTTTTTCATATCAATTATTTTACATAAAATCATATTTCAAACCATAAATAATGTTCGACAGCCAAATAAAAGAAACAATACCAATACAGGCTTACAGTTTAAGGCTCGACATTTTGTTGTCTACGATTAGACTCATTCCCGTACGTCGTAACTCTATAATGACCTTTGCTTATTGTCACATGTGCGCCGCATTCGCGATTGTTGCCGACGCCTGTTTGCAGGTCAGCCCACTACAGTTGTTATACATATCGCAAAACCGATAAACTTTTAGGCAAAAAAGGCACTATTCCAGGCCCATTTTTGATTTTCTTTGCGATATTAGGTAAAAACAGAAGCTTCTTATCCTAGGAAAAATAAAATGGGAAATCTTTCAAAGGTGGCACACTACCTTTAAGGGGCTTTGGCAGGACCTGAAGCACCTTGAAAGCATTTTGTGATTCTATTTCACCATTGGGTTTAACTGTGGAAAAGAAATGATATGAAACTGATTCATGCATTACCAATTTCAGCTATTGTTCTTTGGGTTCTTTGAAGAAAGCAATGCTGTGCATAAGGCTGCCCCGTTGCATGCTTTGTTGAGCATGATATTTATTTTCATTCAAATGTCTAAGGCTGTACCTACCCATTCTTGAGACTCTCATGGGCAGCTGATTATTAAAAATAGAAGGGTGTGACTGTTTAGATAACATTCAAAACTGAGGGGTGTTCACGGGCACCGCACACTGCTGCGTGCGGTGTGTGCGGTGCGTCCAGCAGGCGTGGGGGTAGGGGATGGGTGGGCGGTTCTGACGTCACGGCTGCGTGCGGTGGACGGTCCGCTGTGGCCAGTCCCGACCGGCCACAGCGATCGCTGTGTGCGGTGACGGAAGGCTGGCGTAGGGACGCAGTGGGCGGAGCTTGGAGGCTGTGTGCGGTCCGACCGCACACAGGCCCGTGAACAGCCCTCTGGCCTCAGCCAAAGGAGGGAATCTGGCCAAAAGAGACACTACTAGAGATGCAAACTATGCAACCTGATTTTGTTGGAAAGGGGCTTTTCCTTCTTCTCCATTAGACTGTTTGCCTGTTGGTCATTTTGCAAGCATTCCTAGTCATCAACTCTAATGGGCTGACTGCCATCAGTCCCTCTGACTTAGTACTTCAGTAGGTACTCATCTTTTGGGTCTTGACAAACCCTGCCTAGTGTGGTGAAAACATCCTCTTTCAATAATCTGGACCAGACATTACTCAAAACATATGCCCAGTGGAGCATATAGATTAACCTGCTATACAATTATCTGGCATTATGAGTTTTTTTGTGTGAATTCAACTTGCTGCTGACCATGATTTCAAACACATTTACCACTTTTATACACAGTTACCTTTAAATATTTGTGCCTTCATGTGAATTGTATTTGATGGCTCGGTTATTGGCCTCCAGAAATATATGCATGTCTAGTGGTACCAAAACACTATGCATCCAGGACATTCGTCATGTCAGCTCAGCTCATGACTATTCAGCTTGCTTTGTTCTATAAATCCAAGTTCCATCCTACTTCCATTCACTAATCTAACCTAACCTAGATTCCACTAGATTTGTCAAAAATAGTACTGTTAGGGCTCTGAGGAAGCTTTAACTGGTGAATTGTTGACTCGCAAGCCTTGGCCATAGTTTGATATCGTTGGTGCCTCTTTTCTGTATTTGGGACAGATTTGAGCCTGCATTCTTTTCTCTGAACCTGTATTTAAATCCAATACATAGTCTCACAGATATACCAAGGATGTCTCATGTATTTGATTATTAGCAAAAGTTTAATTGGCAGTATTTAACTAAGATGACTAACCAACATACTTTGAGCAATCACAAAACCGCTGATATATTCTAGTTGGAAACTGGAGCAGGCTCAGATCGCTTATGTAATAGCTAAAGCTTTTATTTTTCTATGCCTGTTAGTTGCTATTGCACACTAATCCCTGTGCAACAACAGCTTCAGTAGTCAATGGAAGTAGCAGAAAAGAGCAGTGTCATGATCATGGTTCTTTCTTCAATGCGCTTTGTATGGCTCTCGCGAAATTAAGCGGTAGGTTTTGCACTCTTACATTTCCAGTAATATCTCAGAAACTAATCGATCTACGATGAAGCCATTTTACACGATCATGGCCGGCTTGTTACCCAACAAGTCGATCGCATCTTCAACACTTAAAAGCTAAAGACGACGAAGATATAGCCTGAAGTACACTAAACTGTCTAGGTGCAAAACCTACCGCTTAAACCCGCGAGACCTGTACCAACCATGAATAACTTGTTATTATGATTGGGGTTACCACAAACCAGATTGACATGATATGCCATGGGGGTTGATATGATCTAAAATATTTGTTAAATAGCCTGTAAGTGCATTCATATGCAACATTTTTAAGTGTTTTTTATAGACGCGTGTTATTAATTTAGATATTCTTGTGTTTATTCATATCTCTAGCTTCTAAAAATGTGCAAAATGTATAGGGACCATTCTGCTGTGTAAAGGCAATTCCAATTACGTTCGGGTGACCTCTGACCTGACGTACTGACCTCTGATCTAACGTAATCGTTTTCCCTTTGCACGTCAGTATTATTTAGTGTGCTGCTATGAAATCGAAATATCTTTTGGTGTGCCTGTTCACTGTTGTGTGCCCGTTGTGTTGACGTGTGATGTTTTGTTTCTCAGCCGCACCATTCGGTCAGCTGTGACGGCACCCTGCCGGCAGCTGGTGACTCTCGCCGGTGTCTGGCGGCTCGCGCCCCTGCTCAGCGTCGCCGGGTGTCCGCGCGCGCGCGCGCCGCCGCCGCCCAGTGCCGGTCGGCCGCCGGCCCGTCCGGTGGCCTGCCCGCCGTCCGCCGGCGGTGACCCCTGTGTGCAGCTGACCCGGCCGACGGCCATGCCGCTCGTCAGTCGCGCGCGCGTCTATGCCGACGTGAACTCTCACCGGCCGCGCGAGTACTGGGACTACGAGTCGCACGTGGTCAACTGGGGGTGAGTGGGGGGAGGGGGACTCTCGTGTGTTGGTCAACTGGGGGTGAGTGGCGACTGGGGCGCCGGCGCGTGGCCAACTGGGGTGGATGGGGTGTCTGGGCGTCGACTTGCACTTCCCCTCTCCCAGATACTTGTCAGGGAACATTGAACCTTTTATCACGGATGTTATTTGTGGACAACTGTCGCTCATAAGTTCTTAGCACAGCCCTTAGGCTCGCATACATAAGGCAGTAACTTGTACTGGGGATTCTGATTTCTCTTTCATCCTCTGTGTCCATGTCGCCAAGAGGGCTGCTTTGATCCGATTTTGTTTGGACTCATTGTATTGCAGGGTAGAGGTCCCATGCCAGCGGTGCTTTGCATTTCTTTTGAGGCTTGGAAATCTTACTGCCCAATTTGCTCATTAATACCACAAGCACAGATTTTGAATGAATCCGATATCGTCAAAATGTGTTTGCCATGTTAACATGTCATTTTCTTTCTTTTTCAGGCAACAGGATGATTATCAGTTAGTTCGCAAGTTAGGTAGGGGCAAATATAGTGAAGTGTTCGAAGCCATCAACATAACCAATAATGAAAAATGTGTGGTAAAAATATTGAAGGTGAGTGTACTGTGAAGCTGATGAACTTCACCATGGTTCTTGTTAGAACTGAGGTTATTTTTCACACATAATGATATTGCACTCAATTGATATTCAAGTGTATGTTTCAAATCTCATCTAAGTCAGTAAGACATCGAAACCGATTGTATTTGCCGGTGATCTAACGCCACTGCCCTGCGACGACTGTCCGATGCCTCCCCCCCCTCCCCCGCCCCACCACGGCCGTCCACAGCTGTTTGACAACCTCCCCCCCCCCCCTTCCGCGCCCCCACAGCCGGTAAAAAAGAAGAAGATCAAACGAGAGATCAAGATCCTGGAGAACCTGCGCGGCGGCACGAATGTGATCAGCCTTCAGGCGGTGGTCAAAGACCCCGTGTCGCGGACGCCTGCGCTCATTTTCGAGTACGTCAACAACACAGACTTCAAGCAGCTGTACCAGACGCTCAACGACTATGACATCCGGTACTACCTCTACGAGCTGCTCAAGGTGAGGCGGTCCTGGATGACGGCCGCGGGCGGGATGTTTGGTATTGGTGGCGGCTGACTGGTGTGGGATTCCCCAGGGTGCGTTCCTTGGTCTCTAGGGTGTTTGGGGCCTTGTGCAAACAGTCATGGACGAAATATTTCGTGTTGTTTTTCTCCTGCTATTTGTCATGTTGGTCCACTGTGCTCATGCGTCTAGTCTAGTTTCATACCCAGATGTTCAGTTACTACTTCGCTTGAACAAAATATCATGCTTAGCGACATACCTACTTTGATTTGGTCAAAAGTGCGAACCATGTTTGGTTTTACCATTCATTCTTCAAAAACATAAGTTTAAGAAGACCAGTTCCCACAACCCCCGTCGCATCTATCAACTGACTGTTGAAGGCTTAGCGCGATGCCGGTCGGTTTAGTGTGGCATTGGTCATTCTCTCCTGATCAGTATATGCAATCTGCCGGATTAACCGGGGCACAAGCCGTCCGTTACTTCTGTCCTGACCCGCGGCCCGCCTCACGGACTCCGACCGACCGACCCGGCTCGGCAGCACTATCCCAAGGCCGCCGCCCGGCCAATTCGGACGGACCGCCCCGCATGTGCCCGCCCGGCGGAGGCTCACCACTTCGTCAAGGTCACGTGATGCAACGTCCCATTGTGCGGCGTTGGCCGGCCTAACGGACGGGACGGTGCGTGCGCCGCTGTGCGTGTCTGCTGGGGTGGACGTACCCGACCGGGTCCCTGCCGACGGCCGATGTCGCCAACTCTGTCCGGTTTTACCCGCCGTCCGGTCAGAGGGCTGCACAGTGCGACGGCGTCCTTGGATATGCACAGTGATACTCCTCTAAACATCCTCCGGCTAGATACGAGGGATATGTTTTATGTTGCAGTGCAGCCCGCAGTGCTTGTTTCTGCGATGGTTGGACATCCCCCGTATTCCGTCGTATTGTGCGATGTACGCCGAGAGGGACTTCCCTTATCGTGTTGTGTGTGGGTAGGGGAGTCCCCACGTCCCCGCACTCTGCGCTGTGCATCCTCTGACCATATTGTGTGCTCATGTTACCCGCAGGCGCTCGACTACTGTCACAGTATGGGCATCATGCACCGAGACGTCAAACCGCACAATGTCATGATCGACCACGAGAACCGCAAGCTGCGGCTGATCGACTGGGGCCTGGCCGAGTTCTACCACCCCGGCCAGGAGTACAACGTGCGCGTGGCGTCGCGCTACTTCAAGGGCCCTGAGCTGCTGGTCGATTACCAGGTGTGTGAGGAAGTGCCACGCCCACACGATAGACGGATTAGGGTATCAGAGGCGACTTAGATGGTCTTTGCTCTGTATTTGCACTTATTTATGGCTCTATTACACATTTTTACATTGGCATTACTTGCTCCTTGGAATATGGGAGTCGTAATTGAATGAGTAGTCGATGATAAAATGCAAGTCATTTCGGAAGTCGCTTCAAGGTCGGTCAATCGTCCGCATCAGACTGTTCTCGTGTCAATCTGTCTGTTTGTCTGTTATCTGCTTCTATGTCTGTTGTCTGTCACGTGCCCTGTCTGTGTACTGATCCAACGCTCTAAGGTTCAAAACGAATGAGAGGAATGGTGATATCCGATTGTGCTCGGTACTCATGTCCTATCATCGCCGGTCCTCTGACCTTGAGACGGCCGGCACACAAAAATACAAACAATTGTAGAGCGTCGGGCGGCCGGCCGGGGCTATGATCATCCGGCTCTGCCATGGGCCGGTCTGAAGTGGGACCTGGGTGGGTGATCATAGTAACCGGATCGCACGCACGCCGGCAGAAAAAGTGTACAGCTAGGGTAGCAGAACCAGTGGGAATCCGATCCCTAGTGCTCTGCAGACCGGGTATTGAGATATAACAAGACGGCCTGAAGGTCGAGTAGAAATCCAGCACTTCTTATCGTAGTTTTAGATAAACAATTTTTAATCTGCAATGGTATTACTGTAAGTAGATAGATACATGTTTCTGTTATTCAAAAGAGACGCAAGACGTTGATAATATTTCGACTCAATAAGCAGCTTGAGCCACGGATGTGAAACTAGTTAGGCCTAACAATTTTAACAGCTATTTTGAACTGAATGATTTTGCACCGCGGTAACTGCTGTCTGCTGCGGCTGGCTGACTAATTTGCGTTCCCCGGCAGATGTACGACTACTCTCTGGACCTGTGGTCGCTGGGCTGCATGCTGGCCTCGATGATATTCCGGAAGGAGCCGTTCTTCCACGGCCACGACAACTACGACCAGCTGGTGCGGATAGCCAAGGTGCTGGGGACGGAGGAGCTCTTCGAGTACCTGGACAAGTACCAGATCGAGCTCGACCCGCGCTTCAACGACATACTCGGCAGGTACGTCACTGGCTCTGGGTGTGGGTGGAGGGGGACTCTTCAGGGGAGGGGTCATGCCGGCATCCAGAGCACTCTGTCTGTGCGATGAAAGTTCCAATTAAAGGCTCACTTTCTATAACATTTGAATAAGCTGTTATATTTATGTTTAACGGATGATCTTTGAATTTCGAAGGTATTTCAACACACCATACCGCGCGTTGCAGTGTCATGCTCGTTCTGTCGCCGTTTGTATTTTCAAACCGTTCTGGTTTGTAACTGCCCGGTGAGGCTCGCCCTGCTGGTTCATTCAGCCCCGCTCGGCCCGGTGCTGTGTGACATCACTGGCCGGTTGATCCGCCGGCTCTCCGTGGGGTAGGCGGATTACGTGCCCGGTACGGCTGGCGGTGGGTGTACACCGTGCCGTCGGCGCTCCGCCATCCCGTCCCACCCACTACTCGACGGGCGCGGCCGGCCGGGCTCAGCTGCGCGGCCGGGACCGTTATCAGCGCGGCTATCTTTGTGGCCGTCATGGCTCTTTGGTGACTATCGGCGCCGTGGTTCTCTGATAGTGTTGAGGGATAACAACTTGGAGCTGTTGATGTGACGATGTGTGCAAAGCGTTGTTGAGGTATGCTCTTGTCTGTTGCATCGTCGATCAGGGAATCACTATCGAGTTTGACATGTGTGCGGATGATAGGGTGTTTGTTTGAAGGCATTCATTGAGTGTTGCATTTTTAAACAGAACAGCTGTCCATTTATGCCGGTCTGATGCCAATCCGCGCTTCTAAGCATGACTCTCTTTGCCCGATTTACGCTGGTTAGCTCGGCGATTACTTCTGTCTGTTGGCCTCCAGTCTGTTCTGAAACGGCGGCTGGTCCACTATGTGGTCACCTCGTCCCGTCCTCAGATAACAACCACGTCCGGAGCAGTCTGTTGGCTGCAGTACCTCTCGGGACAAGTCTTGCTATATCAGGCAATGCAACACGACGGGACGTTAATTTGTATACCTGGCGTTGTCATGAATCACTGCGATAAGATAGGCAACAATGGCTGCAATCCCTGTGCCCAAAACCCATACCACCATAAAAATGATAAGTTTCATGACAGCGTTTCCCTACCACTCCACTGTATGATATGCTTCCCGGCCCGATTCTGGCTCCCTGGCCCGTGGCCGTTCGCACTGGCCCGTCCGTTCTCGTGTATTCTGACCAGCCCCGACTCCCGGCGAGTTCAGGGGTGCGGCGGCGGCCTGCATGTCGGCTCGCGGAAACTACTACATTTCCTCCGCCCGCCGACATCTTCCCGGCGGCGACCTTGTCCTTGGGACCGACTGGCCGTTGGTCCTGCGGGCGGACCGTCCGTTTGTTCTAGAGTCGGAGATCAACGGATTCCGTCGGGGTTCGTCGGTTCTTGGGTCGACTGACTGTTGGTTCTTGGGGTGGGTTGACGGCTGATCATTGGTCCTTGGGGCGGGCAGCGTTCCAAAATTATATTTTGGCTTGGGTGTCTGAGGGGAATATTCGTCACTACAAAGAGGGCTGAAAGTGGACACTTCCCCGTCAGAATGGCACAGAAACGGAGCGGAAACAGGGATCAACAATTTATTTGTGAATTTCTGAGGATGTGTGAGCTAATTTATAAGATAGTCGAATCGAATATGGAGGGAGAAAAAAGGTACACGCAGATGTTCTTTATGGGTAAAATAGTGAGCGAAAAATTGCACTGAAAATTGGAGGCGAGAGTGGAAAATTATTTTGATTTGGATGTCACTTCCCACCCAAACTGGCAAATTTTGGGACACTGGGGGCGGGCTGTCCATGGGTCTTTGGGACGACTGCCTGTCTGCTCTTGGGTTGGCTGACCGTTAGTCTTGCGGGTTGGACTTTGGCTGGCCTTTGAAGCAGGCTGAGTGTTGTTCCGTTTTCTGACGCTTGTGGACGCAGCAGGTGGGACGAGGAGCGAAATTATTACTGACCTGCCATTAGGGTGTCCCAGAAAACATTCTATTTGAATTTTTGACCGGCTGATACTCGCCCCCATTCCACTTGGGTTGGGTGTGATGCTGACAAAATTTCAGGCGAATCTACACACTTTTAGGGGTTGCGAGCAAACTAACATTTTTTGTGTTTTTTAGATACCTAACATGGCTACTACCAGGAACAAAGATACGCTGTGGCTGTTGAACAAGTGCCCCATGAGAGAGTTATCTGGTGCAAGGCTCCCATCGCAAGAAGATGTGCTGCTACTCTATTTCCATTACCATAGGAGCCAGGGTCTTAATGTTAAAAAAGCTCACGATTGACCATTGAAGCTGTCATGCGAGTGTACGAGAGAGCAAGTATTCCAGTAATGGAGATGCGAAATGCCAAGGTGAAGATGAGCAAACTGCTGGACAGGTACAACAAGCTAAAGAAATCAAAGAATCATGTGACTGATGGAATTAAAATGAATCGCGACATCTTCCTAAGCGACATACAAGAGATATTTGACATTGCCGGTAAGTCAGAACCCGTGCTGCCTGAGGATCAGGCCTTTCTTGCTTCCCAGAGGGAAGACAGGATGTCCTCCTCAATCAGCGGTCGAGACTCCAAGCACGAGAAGGCGATCTCGAAAAAGTTGAAGAGGCAGGCCCAAGAACGGAAGCGGAAATCAAGGAGTCAGAAAGAAATGGCCCAGCTTGGCGCCACCGTCCAACCACCCTCATCCGAGGATTCATCTTCTGAGACTGGTGCTGGCACGGACACAGATTGGGAGTACAACCCTCCGAAACGGTCTCCCAATGAAAAACTGCAGTCTCCGGGCACGTCTCAGGCAACTCCACCATTCCAGAATGCAATCAGAGACAAGAATTTGTCTGCGACGTGGGACCGGGAGAATATGTCAGTGAGGCAGGCAACGGCATCTTTTGCTGCAGCCGTGACGGCGCTTGGAGAAAGCCTCGACAGCACTCCAGTTTCGGAGAGCACTGTCCATCGATACAGACAAAGGAATCGAAAGGAGCTGGCCCTGGGCATCAAAGGGCTGACGGAGACGCTTCCTGGTCGGCTAGTGCTCCATTTTGATGGGAAGCTGCTCCCGGACGTCGCCGGATACCGCGACGAGCAGGTCAACAGGATTGCTGTCGTGTCCGGGGAGGATGCAGAGTTCCTCCTCGGCGTTCCAGTCGCGGCGGATGGTTCTGGTCGGGAGGAAGCCACAGCCGTCCTGAAGGAGCTAAAGGAGCAAGGTCTGGATCACAAGATCATAGCACTCTCGTTTGACACAACGGCAGCCAACACCGGGATGATCCGAGGAGCTTGTATCCGCATCGAGCAGGGTCTAGGTCGTGACCTACTGTGGCTGGCTTGCCGGCATCACATCTTCGAGGTCATCCTCAAGAGTGCGTTCGATGCCTGCTTCGGGAAGTCATCTGGTCCCGCCATTGATATCTTCGAGAGGTTTCAGAAGAAGTGGCCATGCATCGACCAAACGGAAACCGTGACGATCCACGAGATCACGGAGGAAGCCAACAGTAGCCATGAAGAACTGGCGGAGTATTTCAAAGAAGTTCTTCGAACATCTGAACATCCTCGAGAGGACTATGAGGAACTCATTCGACTCAGCCACTTCCTGCTGACCGGTGACATGGGTGACGGAAAGAGTGGTGCCCCGAAGTTTCGTCCACCTGGAGCTCTACACCAGGCGAGGTGGATGCAGAAAGCCATATACTGCCTCAAGATGGCGATCTTCCTCCCCCAGCTGCACGACTTGCACTTCACCCACCAAGATGAGATTGGTATACGTCGCATGGCCCTCTTCGTCGCTCTCGTCTGCACCAAGTACCGGCACGACGCTGTGGTGTCGGTGTACGCACCGTCCAACGACCACCAGCTCGCCAGTGTCCTGAAGCGGTACGCGGATCGTGTTCCCGCCGATGCTGCGTTGAACGCCCTGCGCAGGCACCTATGGTACATGTCCGAAGATCTCGCTGGACTGGTCCTCTTCGATGATCGCCTCGAGGACACCGTCAAGTCAAAAATGGTGGCTAACCTTCAGAAACCTCCAAGGAAACAGCTGAAACGACTGGAGGGGAAAAGTGTGAACCTGGACGTTCCTCTCGAAGACTTCGTAACATCCAGGTCCATGGTCCTGTTGACGGCTCTGGATGTGGATCAAGGCTTTCTAACGAAAGAGACCAAGGAGTGGCAGGACGACCCAGCCTATCGCATGGCCAGTCAAAGGGCAAGGGCTCTCAGTGTCGTCAATGATGCCGCAGAACGGGGAATCTCCCTTATCCCGCGCCCCGTAGGGGGGGGGGGGCCGAAACGGCCCCCCTGTCCTTTTCGGTCGATATCTCCTAAACGGCTGGAGATATCGCCACCAAACTTTCAGGACCCCTCCGGGCATCAATTTTACACATTGTGACCAAAAATTTTCCAGAGGCTATGATAGGTTGGCCACAAATGACGTCAGAATGACGTCATGTTCTGTCATTTTCGACCGAAAAAAAGACCTTCGCGAGAAGACCTGTCAGGCCTACAGCTTTGAAGATACAGAAAAATGATCAAGACATAAAAGGTGTAGAATTGACAGGGCTACAAAACTGCTATCTCGGATTTTTGATTTTTTTTAGTTTTGATCCCCAAAAATAAAAAAAGCATTGTTTTGGATATATTAGCCAAAAAATCCAAAAAGTTTTTTGAGTTTCGAAAAACCGGAATATATGTGATAGTACCTACCGTCTTCTATCTACATACCAAATTTCAGATCGATACCTCGTTTTTTGGCCAAGTTATAGCGAAAAAAAACTTCAAAAATGATGACGTCAAATTTTCAAACTCAATTTTTGGCAATTCTAGACCTCGTAGGGCAAAACAAAGACCACCATTAGACTCCCCGTGACGAGCTGCATCGAATCGATACCCATTTTATGCAAAATATCAACTTTGATATTTGACCTAATTTGACCTGACCTTGACCTGACCTTCACCAAAACGTGACCTAGGCTGCCCCAAAGGCTGCCTAACCCACATAATCGCATTTGTCATGTAAAATGGACCATAAAACATGTATCACACGACACTTTCATATTGTGACCCCCGGTAACCTGACCTCGCTGTGACCTGACCTGGTATCAGTGACCTCAGATAGCAAAGTATGTGTTTGACGAACAATTTACCATCGATGGTTTTCAATGAATTACCAATTTACTCGATTTCACAACACATTTCTTGAAATGCCTGTGAACGGTGAAAATCTTACCTTTGACCTGACCTGTGACGTCATCGGTTTGACCTAGGTCAATGAAATTTGGTCACAAGGTAGTTCCCGGGTGGGGCTATCGAACGCCGTTTGAATTTTGAAAATCGGCCGGTAACTTTCCGAGATCTAAGGGGGGGGGGCCGAAACGCCCCCCCCCCCCCTACGGGTGGTAGGGTCCGCCGGTAGCCCTTCGGGGCGCGGGTTATCCAGCGCTACAACACCACAGCCAAGTCGGAAGAGCAGAAGCAATACCTGCTTCAGCTGGTGCATCATCATCGGCAGGCGCAGCCCAAGAAGACGAAGGCTGCCCTGATGAACAAAGTGTTCTCGTAGACGGAATAGTGAAACGATCAGCAATATAGCTTGTCATGAAAAGGATATCCCGACAAACACGTGTCGCTCAATTACTATATATTGTGATAATGATGTATCTCAGTTCAGGAAATGGCACAAGCTCGCAACCTGTAAATATACTCCGATTTTTCTGAAACTTGTCCAGAATCTTTTTTTATGATAGTGGAACCGGGGCAAAGTTAAGCACCTGAAATATTTCATGGTTTTGTTTTCCCCATGCATGCTTGGGACACCCTACCTGCCATGACTTATCTCCTCGTGTTCAACCTCGAATCCACTGTGCCTGCTATGCTATCTCCATTTGAGCTTGTGTACGTTTGTGTCAGCTCGGTTTGCTGTTATTTTCTATGACTGACGTTTCGTTACTCCGTTTCCAGACATTCCCGTAAGCGCTGGGAGCGGTTCGTTCACGGCGAGAACCAGCACCTGGTGTCAGCCGAGGCGCTCGACTTCCTGGACAAGCTGCTGCGCTACGACCACCAGGAGCGGCTGACTGCCCGAGAGGCCATGGAGCACCAGTACTTCTGTGAGTCGCACCCATCTGTCAGTCTGACTCGGCCTATTACCTGTTCTCAATATTGCCTGTGTATGTCCGTCCGTCCGTTTGTCTGTCAAGATCCATCCCTGTCTCGGTCTGTCTACCTACGTGTATTAGAGTGGCGGGTGGGGTTATCCGTTTTACAGCTGATGAAGCGGAGTAGGGGGAGAGTGCTGAAAGAACTCCGTTCTCTATACGGTGTGGGCACACACTAGCCGACGGTTGCTCTGGTCGGTTAGTTCGCCACGCCGGGGTACCACGATACCCAGCGGACCAGTTGCTCTACAACAATGAAAGGAGGAAAACACCGACGGCCGGCAGAAGCCACAGGAAAGTTGGCCCGCCCGGCCGGTATTTTTACACGGCGTCGAACCGTGTTGCCGTGGCAATGGAGCCGTGAGGACGGGCTCTTCAGACACCTGACCGATCGCGGGCACTCGGCCGCCGCACGGACGGGGACTGAGTGATGCCGACGTGGCAGCCACGCTCCATTGAATTCTGCTACGGTACGGCGCGGGTGGTCTGAAATGGTCAGCGTGTGTAGCCATCGGCTCGTCATGCACCAGTCTAAAAGTTCAACCAGGCTGTCAATTGACCCGTATGCAGCGGCTGGGGTATAGGATCGCATGTTGCCTGTCGCCGGGCGGCTCGGTAGCGGACGGTGCGGCCGCCGGTTCGCCCGCACTATCGCCGCTATCGACGACCGGCCTCCGTCGGCGCCCGTCACGGCCTGTAGGAATGTACAGCGCTATCGGCGACTGATCGCACCGCTCAGCGGACCGCCGGTCTGCCGCTCACGGCCCGTCAGACGCGTCGGTGACGCCGCAGGTGACGTCATCGGATCGCTGACGTCATACTCACCTGAATGGCCTCGTGTGGAGGTGACGTGGGCGCCTGTCGGTCCCGTTAGACGGACTGGCACCGGCTTGCGAATAGAGACGATCGCAAGGATTTCGCACTGCAGAAAGCAGCCTGGAAGCTTGAACGATGTGAATACTTAAGTTGTTGAAAATACCTACCTGTGAATTATTTTCAGAATGGTACCTTCCTCGTTGCCTTCTTGAAACGGGACATCCTGTCTATCCATGACTAATCGCCTTTCCGTCGTAATTTCGTTAGACTGCCTCGTGGCCTAACTGGAAGGCACTTACACGTGTCGCAGAGGAGGGCACTCCTTCCATTAGAAGGAAAACTGACCGTTTCCGGGCCATTACGTCGCTGAATGGGGGAGGTTTGTGCCTCATTTGTTCATTTTCCTGCTCGTCCTATGCTCTTCTTGGAATATTTGCTACATCAAAATCGTTGTGTGTGAAATATGATCACCTTAGCGACTAAATTTTGTTGATAACTGTCCCAAACGACAATGATGTGTATGTGAAGTATTTGCCTAATTCGTGTGTCATGTCTGCTGGACGTGCTTAGAGAATCCGTTGCCATTGATTGCTATGTCCTGCTGTGTTGTATCTGCGATCTGACGTGCCCTCCTGCTTTCACCCGCAGACCCGATCGTGAAGAACTCTGCGCGCCAGCAGTCGATGTCGTCCTCGCCGACGCCGATGACGGGCGCCGTGTCGGGCGCGCTGGTGGCCGACGCCGTCGGTGGCGGCATGCCCAGCTCGCCGATCGTATCGCCCGGCGCGCCGCCGCTCACCGCCGCCACCAGCAACCAGTGAGTGGCGCCCCGGCCGTCCGCCGGGACGCCCGCGCCCGCGCGCGCGCGCGCGAGCCGCTCGGACCTGACGCGCTCCGACCACCCGACCGGAGCGCGCGCCTCGCGCGGCGATCGCGCCGCAGCGGCCGCCGTCGCCGCCAGACTGTACATGTTTGCAAATATTTAACATTTTCCATCGGTTTTGTTGAAAAGTGTCCCGGGCGTCGGCAGCAGCTAATCCATGGAGACGGCAGAGTGCGACCGGCCCTGAGCGCGTGCGGCGCCAAGTGAACGTGACAGAGTAGCGAGCGCGCGCGAGAGAGAGGGAGCGAGCGATGAGGGACGGGACCAGGGCGCCGGCTGCGGCGCCGGCCGTCTTCGCGCACGTCCGCTGCCGTCGACGCCACCGGCCAGGGAGCTAGCCGCTGACACGTGTACACGGCATTGAATAAAGTGGACTATGACGGCCGACTGTGCCGAGACTGTGCGGTGTTGTGCGGCCCTCTGTTCAACCCCGGGCGGCCGGCCGAGCGCTGGACACGGCTCGGACGGAGCCAGACGCGAGCTGCAGGTCGTGTTGGTGGTTTCCGACTGTGGTTATGGAATTACGGAGCGTGTTAGGAGTTCACGGAGCTGTCAATCGTCTGGAGTGGTAGCGCTAGAATTTCTACTCATCGGCGCCCGGTACGGGGGGCCGACCCAGCGATGAATTTGGTCGATCCGCGGCGCGCGAGCGAACAGTTGGTTGGACGTGCGACCGTACGAATCCAGTCTGGTCTTTAGCTTGTTTTTACATTGAATTCGAATACCGTGCGGAGTTGTACTTTTGTTGTCAATGCTGGTCAATGAAGGCAGTCTCGGTGAACGTCATCACTTGTATTGCTCGAACAGGGGAATAGACCGCTGAACAAGTAACAAACAGCAGAAGTGGTCACAGTTTCACACATACACTCCGCCCGCACACCATGGGATTCTTAGCGGTTATCTGACCAAAACACTGCTAGTCTATTGCAAACTGATGCGCTATCCGCCGCTCCGGTACTGCCCCAGGTCGGGCAGGTCGGGCAGGTCTGAGGACTGACTGAACCCAAAACCCGCGTCACGGCGGCCAAAACTGCTCATTCCGCTGGTATCGCGGCCACGCACATCCGACCTTTGCGAGCCAGTAGGCGGCGCTACGGTCGATTTAGCACGAACGATCGCGAACCAACACATCGACACCCGACCAGTCAGCCGCCGGCTGAATGCTCGAATGGAAGCACGGGTCACACTCACAAGTGCGCACCGACAAGTCGTCCAAGGCGTCGGCGGACATGCCCTGCTCAGTGTACCCTAAAGCAGCACTGTCGTACTAAAGGCGGCACAATATGACGGCTCTTTATGAGCGCGACATAGTGCAGTGTTGTAGGTTTAAGCGCGTTCTGTCACTGAAAGCCGCTCACCGTCGCCGCTCGAGCGCCGTGGCCAGCCGCTCGTAGCCGGCTTGGAGCGCCAGTTCGGCGGGCGTCAGGCCTTCGGCGTTCCGCAGTTCGATTCTGCTCCCAGCTGAGACCAGAAGCTCGGCGCAGGTCGTGTGGCCAAACATAGCCGCCGCGTGTAGCGCCGACTCGCCGTTCTGTGGGAAGGGGATGACTGGTCAGTTCCTCTGGATCAAGCACAATCTGAGAGTACGCATGACTCATAGGCATAATGGGCTGAACGGAATACAGAACGCAGAAACGGAAAAGGGCGTGAACGCCACGTACCTATATGTCGTTTCATTTCGTAACCCGGAGAGTTGACCGACGCTCGTTAGCTCGGCGCGGACGCCGCTCCGGCCGGTGTGGGCCGTCTATCGCAGGTGCTTACCGGTAGAACTGACAGGCACGGCGAGTGGGGCAGCAGCGCGCGCACCACCTCCTCGTGACCTTTGTGGGCCGCCTTGAACAGCGCTGTGGCCCCGTCCTGTGAAGGAAACAGATTGTCACGGAGATGGTCACCGATGGCTCAGGGTGATGTTGAAGGAAGGATAGTAACTTCAGTGGAATGGAAATTTCTGTAAGCAAAGCGCCCGCATGCCTGACTATGCGGTGAACCTACCCCGTAAAGTATGCAATATCCATGCTAAGAAACATTGAAGATTCGCTTGTGCGTGGGCCAATCGAGAAGAGGACTGCTAGGCTACGTTTCGCGGGTCTGCGCCGACTGCCGGTCTGTTGCCACTCACGTGTCTGGGACTGTCGACGGCTGCCCCTGCTCTCAGCAGGTGTTCCACCACCCGGCTGTGTCCCAGCTGGGCGGCGATCCACACCGGAGTGGCCCCGTCCACCCTGTAAAGACGCGCCGGGCCGGTTAGAAGACTGTTGGGGGACGGATATATCTACAGGGCCTGGATGAGGGTCCTTGTCCCAGCTGGGCAGCGATCCACACCGGAGTGGCCCCGTCCACCCTGTAAAGACGCACCGGGTCAGTCTAGAGGTGGGGCACGAGCCGGTCCACCCGTGCATGGCCCTATCGGGGGGGGGGGGGGTATAATCTCCATAGTGTGTTCCACCGGGCCCGGCTGATGGTTTGTCCCAATCAGCATCCCATTCCGTCGCCGACTTCTACCTGGGGGTCTGTTCGTTAACCTTACCCAGATGAGGTTCTGTTCCGCCGCTTGACGTGGCTGAAAGGCTGTTCTCAATGGTCTGGCCAGGTCTGCTCGACCCGGCCTAGTGGAGGGTCTGTTCTCCCACCTGCCCTGTGTCCTGGCTGAGGATCTCTTCTACCGTCTGATCGAGTGTGCTCTCACCTGGCCTGGTCGGGGTCGGCTCCGGCGTCGGTCAGCAGTGCTGCCACCTCGTGGTGACCGTTCTGAGCTGCCAGGAAGAGAGCTGTCGACCGGTCCTGGCGGTACAAACACGCACACAAACATAAACACACAGCCTGCCACCTCGTGGTGAATGGTATTGGTGACCGTTCTGAGCTGCCAGGAACATGGCGCCATCGAGCGGTCCTATAGAGGCACACACCAGGTGATAAGCAGTGAAGCACCCTCTCAAAAACGATGATGTCATCACGAACGCACTTTGGTTGAGCTGCTGGCCATCGCAGAAAGAAGCTTACAAAGGACGGGTTATTTTATAAAACGCGGATGGACTCCCCATTATCATGGCTGCAGTGCGCATTCCGTTGGATTTATTTTGAGCCTCCCGTTCGTGAACCCCGAAAACAATGCCCGACCGGCGTGTTATCTGATTCATCACCAGCCGTTCCGCCCTGCCGTGGTTGAGTGTTGATCCGCCCTATGGGAGCGGTCTGTGTGTAGGTACAGTCCACAGCAGAAGTAATGTGCGGTTTCAGTCATGGGTATGTTCTGCTTCTGAAGCTTAGGAACGATTAACCAGACTACAATGAAACTCTGAATGTAGCTTATATGTATCGTCACCCTTGCAGCTGCAACTTTAGCTATTGACATCTTCTTTTCGATCACTCCGCATTACAGAATCGCCAGTCAAAACCAACCGTTGAGATTGGTAAAACCCTACATTACTTTAGCGGTGGGCTACTGTGTACCGCCCTGCGTGGGCCGTTCCGAGCCCCACCTTCATCCGGGCGCTGACGGCAGCTCCCGCCTGCAGCAGCTCGCGAACACAGACCGTGTGGCCGCCCTGACTGGCCACCAGCAGGGCCGTGGCGCCGTCCTGTGGGCGACGAGATTCAATATCGACATATGCATCGCTCATACCTATACAATATACATCTGAATGAGGTTGGCGCTAATCTAGCGGTGGAAACACGGTCACCCGGCCAGTTCAGGACCCGACCTCTGCCCATTTCCCTCTCCGCGTCGAGCTTTTTCCCTTCCTCTGCCTACGACCTCTGACACGCCGTCTCTGTCCCTCTGTCTTCCCGACTCTATTCCTCCCTCTCTGTCCCTCCATACAACCGCAAGACGTCGTGTCTGGTCTCTCCGTGCCGCTCTACCCCTCTGACCCCCTTTTTATCCCTTCTTCTGTCCCTCTGAGGCTAGTCTGTCTCCTTCTGTCATCTCACGTGGCCCTCCATCTAAGCATGGTAGGCGTGCCGAGCCGCCTCTAGGTACTCTTTCTACAATCTTGCTTTCTACTCCCTCTCTGTCTCATATTCGTATCCCTCTGCCCCTCCATCTCACCGTTGTGGGCGTGTCGGGCCTTCCACCTTGTCGCAGCAGAGCCCTCAGCACCTCCACGTGACCGGCCTGCGCCGCGAAAAACACCGGCGTCGCCCCCGTCTGTCGACAAAACAACAAACAAACAATGAAAAACCGCCCTCGTCTGCCAGCAAAACAACAAGCACAGTACAACCATTCCCGTCTGCCGACAAAACAACAAACATACAGCACAACCGTTCCCGTCTGCCGACAAAACAACAAACATAACACAGCAAAACTGTCTCCGTCTACCGACAAAACAACAAACATACATACAGCAAAACTGTATCCGTCTACCGACAACACAACAAACATACATACAGCAAAACTGTCTCCGTCTACCGACAAAACAACAAACATACATACAGCAAAACTGTCTCAGTCTACCGACAAAACAAAAAACATACATACAGCAAAACTGTCTCCGTCTACCGACAAAACAACAAACATACATACAGCAAAACTGTCTCCGTCTACCGACAAAACAACAAACATACATACAGCAAAACTGTCTCCGTCTACCGATAAAACAACAAACATAGGGTGTCCGGCAAATGCAACACCGGCGACGTCTCCGTCTCTCGACAAAACAACAGTGCAACCGTCTCCGTCTCTGGTCTCCGTCTCTGGACAAAACAAAAGTCCATTTGGTATCATACAAATTGGTACGTACGAGTACCTATAACCTAGGCCGTAGCCGTTGGAAGACTCGTATTTGACACAGTCGTAAGGAATATTAACCCATAATCCCCGTCAAAACAACAATGTCTGATTAAATCCGAGCTGGAAAAGCAGTAGCTGTGTTTCAAACCGCACACTAGTATGTTTTATAACAGAAAAAATACAGCTTCTGGATTCTGGAAACGCACCGACAGAGCTCTGTGTGTTTCCGGTATTTGACAAATGAGCCGAGACAGCGGTTAGCGCCTAAACTGCCGGCGGTGTGCGGACGTCTATTGTGCGCCGTCCGCCGTCCGCCGCGGGGCTGAACTAACGGCCAAAAGTGGACGTACCGCCGTCTGCCGTGGGGACTGAGTCCGAAGTAACGGCCAAAAGTGGCCGGATCGCGCTGAGCGCGCCTCCAGAAATCTGAAATCCGATGGGCGAATGACGCCGCAATCACAGTCGGTCGGCGCTGGCCGACTCACAAATCGCGCCCGTTAACGTGTTTGATCGACTGTGTGCGTTTTAGGCGCTGAGCCGTGGAAGGCGCAACGCGCAATGTTTGCGGTAACATGTGTGTCACGATATGCATGCTTAGTCCGTGGTCCGATCCCGGGACGGCTACCCGCTACCCGCGGTATGTGGATTAGCGTCGGCACGGTTTCCACATTCACGCGTCTTCCGGCACCCTGGAAAGGCACTGTCATGGTAATCGGGCCACGCTTTCTAGCCGGTCTGACGCCGGTCGCTGCGCCGTGGGAAGCGCCGACGGGTCGCGCCGAACCGCGCGCTTCAGCCACCTGTTTGGTGTCTGTCGAGGCTGGCCGTGTGGCGGCTCTGGCACCTGTCGAGGGCCTGTTGCCGGTCAGTTGTGACGGGTCTATCCCATCTGTCGGGGACCCGGACTGCGGTGTTTCATCTGTCTGGGGCCCGTTGCTGGTCAGTTGTGATGTGTCTATCCCATCTGTCGGGATCCTGTCCGGTGCCTTTTTTATCACCTGTTGGGGCCGACTGTCCGGTGTGTCTCTCGCCTGTCGAGCGCCCATTGCCGGTCAGTTGCGATGTTTCGTAACTCTATTCCATCTATCGGGACCGACTGTCCGTCTCAGTCTCACCTGTCGTCGTCTGTCGGGGTCGGCGCCCCGTCGCAGCAGCTCCTTGACGCAGGCCAGGTGTCCGTTAGCGGCCGCCAGCAGAAGAGGCGTGGTGCCATCCTGTCCAACAGACGATTAGACTAGGGTCAGACCGGTCAGACTCTGACGGACGGACCAACGGGTTACCGACTATGCTAAACAGACGGAGGACGAACCATACATAAGACTGAAGCGCATTTCAGAACCAGAGGGCAGAGATCGCTGGCAGAGTGACGGGAATGATCATTGATCAGCTGCAAGTTAGAAGAGTGGGCACCACGGGCAGGCCAACAGCCAGAAATGAAACCAAGCTGGATGACAAAAGACGGCACACCAGAGGTCCGGTCGGGACAGCAGATGGCTGAGACACGCAGCAGGCCCGCCCGTTCCCACACGGTCGTCTGAGGCGGGCCGTGCGGACCTGCTGGGACGCCCCGCGGGCACCGCCGGCCGACCGACCACCGCCATCACACCGGAACTCAGCTATCACCGCGCACAAACAGGAGCAGAAAACAAAAACAGCCCCGGACGAGCTCCCAGCGTGGGGCCGAGCTGGAAACGCACGACAAGGCGCTTAACGTTACCGCTACCAGGGAAGCTGGGAAGTGCATTATATCGACATATGGTGCCACCGGGTGCCCAGTAAATTAACTAAAGGTGCCGGTGCGAAGGGACGAATGAACGATGGGCAGAGAACGGACCTTCGGCGGATATTCTACCCCTATGGACGGTCTCACTGACCCGACATCGACTTATACACAAGGCAAGGCGCACGGGGCATGAACGGCTGCCGTGTGACGAGACAGCGTAACCGTGACCGTGTATTCCGGCAGCAGCTAAGTTATCTGCGCCTTACTGAGACGCTGTTGGGCTCAAACGTGCCAGTTTGCGGTTACCGCAGCGAGCGAAGGAGACGGCGCGGTACCGCGGCAGACGTTTGCTATTTGTATCGCGTGTTTCTTACATTACAGCCGCTACTCGGATGACCCTGTTGGCTGTTACCACTCCAGGGAAAATCGGAACCGCCAATCACACGGCTATGAAGGGTGGGAAGCTGGTGGAATGAGCTCTTCAGCCGCAACAACCATGCAGCATGAGCAGCATGACTGGTATAAAATCTATATTTGGAAGCAATGTCATGCTGTATTCAGGTCATCGTCGTGCGCCAATGTTACATGGGATGTGTGTCATTGACAGCTTCTTCAGTCGGAAGACTTATTTTTTTCTTATGACTGCTTATGTGTTTGCATGTTATGTCACTGAAAGGCATCCGCCCGCTCCACAATCAACTCTCAATGCACTAAAATCTACGCTTTCTATAACGCTGCTGTTCTCCGTCTATTTTGCCCCGCCTTCCTGGTACAATGCCCCCCCCCCCCCCCCCAGGCGGTCAAAATACCATATAAACGTATACGCAATAAAGACAGGATCCCGGCCACCGCGGTTCACTAAATCGTCCTGAGTTGTTCCGAGTCTCTCTCGGGCCTCTATGCGCCGATCTCGGCTGAGTCGCTCCGACTCCGAGCCGATCTGAGCTGAGTCGCTCAGAGTCAGAACTGCTCTGAGCGCTGAGACGTCCGTCCGCTCGGGGCCGTGGGAGTCTGTCGGCCGCTCCCACGGCGCTCGGAAGCCGTGACGGCCACCACACACGGCGGCTCCCAGCTCCCGGCTCCCGGCTCCCGACCTTCCCTGGGCCTTCTCCGGGCTCTGATCGCCTCGGACACCATGCGGATGCGTAGTCCGCCGGCCTAGCACAGTACAAACAGCACACTAACAGCTCGTTCAATGACCCCGCCCGAAATCCCACATCGTTATGGAATGTATTTTATTTATTTCTTAAAATGTGTGAGAAATCTTAACTCTTGCCAGCCGAGGGGGGTGCCGCCCCCCCCCCCATAGGGTTTTTCACGATAGCTCCGAACACGCTGGCGATAGAGAGCTGAACCTTGGCATACCTGACCTTTAATTCAAGCCGGATCTCGTGATACCAACCGCATTTTCGGGTTAGGTCAGGTCACTGACCTATGAGGTCATAAGTGAACCTCTGCACGGTCTTCAGATGTCGCAACTTCGCAACGCCCTCACTGCCAGAGTAGCTTTCACTGGGAAATGAAACTTGAAGGATTTAATATCCATTACTAGTCTCACAACTTGTACATCTCGGATTTTTCCTAAAGGTCATATGAGGTCAGGTCATTTTGGTGACCTCACCATTATAAGTCAATGGGGAAAAATGAAAACTGCTATTCTGGCGGCGGGAACGATCTCCAACTATCTCAAGCACACAGAATCGTGATTCGGTGCACTCCTTGCAAGGTTAGAAGCGTCACTTTTGCAATGTTGACCTTGCGTGACGTCATTTATGACGTCATTAGGGTCATACCTATTAGTTTTCCGTCAAGAACTCCCGATCAAATTGAGCTGGCGAGTCGGGAAAGCCACTAATGAACTCAGGAAGACCTGCCGAATCGAATGATGAGACATGACCTACTTCGACCGATTTCGTGACCTGGGGGTGCTGACCTGACCGTGACCTGAGGTCAACAACCTAACTTCACCTCACCCAAATAAGAAGCATATCATTCGACGCGCCTGAGCGAGACGAACACGATGCTGCCAAAATTGAGGCTCTGCGACCCTTTTTTGCGAAGTAATTCACCAAAAACGGAACCGTACCTTGGGGCACTTGACCTGACCTCAGAAGTCACCGGTTGACCTAGGACCTTAAAATCGGGTATCAATCTCTGCCTCTCGTAACGGCGCACACGCTCGTTTTTTCCGCGACGCGCTAGCTCCACCAGGGGCGAAACGGCGAGGGGGGTTCGTACCCCCCCCCCCCCCCTCGGCCGGCGCGTAGGTATGTAGAAAACCAATAGGTCCGGCGAGGGTTAAAACAATGGCATTCAAATGTGTCTAATCTCCCATAAAATATTCATCCGGGACAGCCTCCAAAGTAGAAACCATGAAGCGTGGTCGAGGCTAGCGGCCAAGTAGGTATTAATTTAAACAATAGGTATACGGCTACAAATGATGTGCTGAAACAATAATCCCAGGTAATTTCATGCTTAAATGGATAATTCACCTACCATGTCGGCGCAATCGACGTGGACGAGGCCGGCGTCCAGCACGGTCTGACACCGCGTGACGTCCCCGGTGATGGCGGCCCGGTGAAGCAGCAGCTCCGAGCGGGTGTCCTTCTGAAACAACAGCGGGTCAGTGAAGGACGAGATGAGTTTGAGAATACAGAGAATGAGCTGTCAAACCTGGTGGACCCGGACCCGGTGAAGCTGTAGGTCCGAGCGGCTGTCCTGTAACAGTAGCGCATAGAGGAGAACAGCGGTTAGCAAAGGAGGTCTGTGGGACTGGACTGTCAAAAGGCCCGGTTGAATTGTAGGTCCGAGCGGCCCTGAAACAGTAGCGAACAGAGAAGAACAAGGGTTCAGTGAAGAACGGGCTGGGTCTGAGGAAGGGGTAAAGAGAATGAATCATCGTCCAGAGGGAACAGCCGCGAGGACAGCCTGGGATTAAATTAGTTGAATGAAGATTTGATGCAGTGCGCACCTCTATTTGATGATTGTTACATTTTCCTAATCCTCGTCGAAACGCGGTCGTCCGCCGATGCTGACGTGAGTGGCCGTTTCAGCGCCGATTCGGCCGTCGCCTATTTCCAACTTTCCCTCACCTTATACGGCCACCTGCGTGAGGAGCCACCCGCCGGGACTCTCTGTCTCCCATTTCGTCTCTGATCTCCGTGTCTGGGTCTATCTGTCTCCCGGCCGGAGGACCGTCTTCTGTCTTCATTTCCCCCGGCCTGTCTCAATTTCCCCCGGCTCGACGTCATGTCCTCAGACCTTCGACGTCTCCGCCGTCTCAGACCTTCATCTTCCCAGGCGTATCCCCTGCCCAGCACTGCGTTCCCGATGGCTCTTCTCCGTCCAAGTCCTAACTCCAAGCCCCCCCCCCCCCCCCCGGACCCGTCTTCTCAGTTCTCTCTTCCCCGCCCCGTCTCCGCCCCAGCCACGCTCTGAGAGGGAGGGGAGGGGGCGTATGGTAGGCGGCAGACCCACAGTGCCACGCAGATTACTAATGGGCGGCGGACGGGAGAGGAGCGGCTGAATGTGGCTCAGGACTCCTCCTTCACTCGGAGGTGCGACCTCTTTATCAACACATCGATAGGCGAGGTAGGAGTCGACCTGAAACGTCTTCCTCGTCGTCTGTGATCGGTCGAAGGCCATTCAAATGAGGTGATGTGGGATCGTATTGTATCCAATCAGTCGGTAAAATATTTAAAGATTGTTGTTCAATACAATCATAAAAGCAGTTAGGTACCTATATTCGCCATTTGTCTATGGGAGCGAAACATTAGCACTGTTGTGCACGAGCACGAGTTCGACGCGTTCGACGGTCGGTAAAGGTCTGAATGAGAGGTGTTCCGAGTCATTGCCGGTTATCGACAGAAAGCTAAGTGACCATTTATTGTAGGTACGTTAACCCGCGCCCGGCTGGGGGTCCTGGATTTCCACGCCCTGCTGGGGGGGGGGGTGTTTGAACACCTTCTAACTCGGCTCCTGGGCCACGTAGCGATACGCGGAAGGCGGCGTTCGAAAGAGCGTCAAAAATATTGAGGAAATCACCTCGGTCAATTTTTTGGTCAGGTCAAAGGTCAGGTCACCAGAGGTCATTGAAGGCAAAATTTCGCCGATTTCCAGGTCGAATGTCGACAATTTCCAAGAAGCCAACGCATAACTCGGGAACCAATAGAGCTACAGCGCCGCGGAAAAGCGCATTCGATAGCCCTATTAACCCTATTAGTGGCAGGCTCCTGGCTACCCCTATTAGTGGCAGGGGGGGCTGTTTACGACCCCCCCCTGATATCTCGAGATCTAACGGGCCGATTTTCAAAATTCAAACGGCATTCGATTTCGCTCAACGTGATCTACATTTCTAAAAAAATAAAAATTAAAAAATGTCAATAGAGAGAGGGGGTAAAAACGGGCAAATTGCAGATACATTTTAGACTGTTTATCACGGCCAGGTTTCTGAACCAATCTTAACCCTCGCACGACCAGGCCATTTCTCATAACACGAACGACCAGGGGGGGGGGGGGTTGTTACGACCCCCCCCCCCTGGCGTTTCGAAACGGAAGGTCATAGAGCTTAGCGGAAAAAACCAACGGATTGCTCTCAACGAGATCTCGCGATTGGTGGTATATTTTTTGGTCCTAGGTCAACATTTGACCTACTTTTGACCGGTCAAAGGTCAAATTTTCGGAAAAATAGACTTTTTTCAACTTTCCGCGGCGATTGCGGCAAAACGGTGAGAGATATCGACTTGAAACCTTCACTATCGTGTTCCTTGATCAATTCTCTATCGTTTGGTATGTATTTCGTTTCCCTAGCTCTAAAAATGGCGCGTTGGGAGCGCCGGAAGTCGGCAAGGTCACAGTCGGCGGCAGAAATTCGAAAAATCAAAATTTAAATTTTTGAAATCTGATTGTATTTTCGGATTTGGGAGGTCCATTTGCTCCCTATAGAAGCTAATATTGCTGCATATTCCCATTGAGGTGACAAGAATTAGCAAAATAGTGGTTCGGGCGCTTTTCAAAAGTAGTACCGGACGCTGTTCCTCTTATGACGTCATAACTCCGTGACCTGACCTGACCCGGTCAATTTTCTTGCACCACACGATAGCCAATGCTTGCCCCAACATGCATGGGAAGTTTCATCATGATCCATCAAACAATGTGGGTATCACCGGCAGAAAACCTAGGGATTCGGCGCACACGTTTGGTAACTGTCGGCCGGAGGCTGTACCTCTTATGACGTCATAACTCCGTGACCTGACATGACCCGATCAATTTTTTTTCGGCAAAAGATGCGCAAAGGTTGCCCCAGAGGGTATTAAAAATTTCAGCCCGCTACGACAAGCCGTTTAGCGTGCACTTCGAAAAAACCTCAGGGGGGGGGGTTGATACAACCCCCCCCCCCCTAGGCGTTCTAGGGTTAACGCAACTTTTGCCGATCGATAGAGAATGAACAAGGAATTCACATGGATCCTAAAAATAGGGCATTTTCAAAAATCATAGGCGGATACAGATCATTGAGATTGGGGGTACACAAAAAGTAGGTATAGGTAGTAAATAAGGTTTTTGTTGGTACCTACTGTTTCTAAAAAGGGTGGCAATGGTCTTGTTATGTTACAATTTTCTTATGAGAGAACGACTACAATTGTATTGGTCATGCATAGGTGGTGTCAGGGCACCTACAGGGTGTTTCACAATAAATGTTACCTTTGAATAGCTTAAATGAGGATCTTACTTGTTCGTAAGCGCGTAAATTTTATATGCATTTTGCTGCAAATTTGTTGCGGTTTTTAGTGCTTATATTTTTTTTTTACAAACCGTCAACGGTTCCATCTGTATGGGCGTACAATGCCAACACCGTCAAAACGGGTCAATTCGCCGTGTACAGATGATGAGGCGGTATGGGTGGTCATGCATTACGGCGCTTTGCGGAGTCTGACCGTAGTGCGACGGAGTTTCGGTAGCCATTTTAAAAGGAGGAAGGATATTCCGTCAAAAATGTCTTTCAAACGGGTGGTAGAAAGGTTCCAGAAGACTGGAAACACGAGACCAGCCCCGCCTCCTGGCCGGACGGCGATCCCAGAAAATCTGGTTGAAAAAGTCAGACGGAAGGGTGGCGTAGTGGAGAACCCGTGAAGGGTGCTGAACTGAAAGTTATATCTTCATCAGTCCTTCTTTTCTGCTGTCTCATGTGGTACTACTCATGAGCCATATGTAATACATGTCACTGAAACATCGTCGTTTGAAAAGCAACATTCATTGTGAAGGACCCTGAAGCTTAACAGCGAATGGACCCGTTTTGATGGTGTGGACATTGCACGTACATAAAGAATGCAGTTGATGTAGTTTTTATAAGGATAAAAAACCCGAAAGAATTTGCAACAAAATGAATATAGAATTTATGGGCATACGAATAGTTGAGGTCATTTTAAAAGCTTATCAAAAGTAACGTTTATTGTGAAACACCCTGTATGTTGGGAGGTAAAACATAACCCCCCCTTTTTGGACGCCTGGATCCGCCTATTATAGCAAAAACGTGTCAAAAGAGGATGCACAATAACTTTGTATATGTTATCACATGATACCTTTCATTCACTGTTCGTAAAACTGGTGCATACAGTTATAATACATCAGCATCGTGATCTTCGCCCAAATGACTCGCTTCACGAATAGGACCCCCCCAATTCCCAGTGCTCTGGAGCCGCCCCTGGTAAAGTTACGAACTTGAAATTTTCAGGGAATGTGCCCAATTTAGTTTTAGGAAAAGTCAGAAAATTTCAGCATCGTAGCTTCAGCGGTTTCGGAGAAATTTCCGAAAAACCTGAGGGGTGGATGAAAACAACACCCCTGCCACTAATAGGGTTAACGCCCTTTCTGAATAATTTTCTCAGATTTGACCTAACGTCAACGGTTTTGCCTGCAGGGGGCAAAAACTGCAAAAATAGCCGATTTTTTTCGGAAACAGTTTTTCTGCAATAACTTTTGACCCAAGCCTTGTACGAGCTTACTTTTACCGGCATCGTGTTCCTCTCGTCAAGACGCATCGAATGAACTATAACTTGACCTTGAAAGGTCAACTTGGAAATTTGACCTCAGGTCAAGGTCATGACCTGACCGGAAAGGGTCATGTTGCATATCAGTCGATCCGTATCGTCGAGCTGAACACATCTAAGGCGTTTTCATCGCTCTAGCATGCCTCTATCAAAAGTTATTTCCGAAAAACTGTTAGATACCATTCGTGACCTAAGATGACCTCAGGGCATAAACAGGGGTCACGGACACCATTTTCATGTTCAGTGTGTCTAAACCACTTGTAATTCAGTGTTTGGGAGTGTTTATAATGCCTTTCGTCCGAAAGAGACGCATTTCAATTTTCTCCCATTGACTTATACCTAATGGGGAGGTCGCAAAATTGACCTGACCTTAGGTCATCGATATCAAAATTCTGAGATTAACATTTTGTACATGCTATTGCTCTTAGCAATCACTGAAAGTTTCAAAGCGATCTGTCACTCGGTGTAGCTATGACAGACATTGAAACTTTTTATGAGGTGAGGTCACTTCAAGTGACCTGGTGACCTGACGTTGAATGACCTTGGTCTGAAATTTTCACACCATGTGTAGAATTGATGTATGATAAGGTGTACCAAAAACGGCGGCGCGGAGCGCCGCCGCCTTTTTTAGATATTCGCGAAAAACCACAAGGAGGGTGTTCAAATCCCCCTCCCCAGCAGGGCGCGGGTTAAATATAATTACGGGTGGTTTTGAATTATACCTAGAGGAATCAACCGGGAAACCATAGATGTTCTCAAGCTTCCCAAAAAAATAATGAAAACGAACATGCAAAACAAGTAAGCATTAAAACAGGTCAGATATCTACCAAACACGGCGAAATAACTGGAAGGATAAAAAAAAAACGACGTTTCTGTTCAGCGGTCAGCTGCAGCATCCAGCGTGCAGGTCCCTCACCTTTACCGACATGCCGTCCGTCGTCGCTGTCCGTCTCCCGAGCATCGCCGTCACCACACCGTCTACGGGGCCGGCAGGAGCGCTTCTGACGCCGCCAGTTGCCGCCGACCCTGCGGCCCCTGACACCGGTACCGTCCCAGCTCCAGCCCGGAGTCGGCGACGGCAGCGACACCTGGCGCGACTGCCCCGCTCTCTGGCATCGGCGTCATCGGCGCCGTCTGACTCGCTCAGCCTCTCTTTATGAAAGGGCAAAATACCAACCTCAATTGGGACTGGCAGTGGGCACTTGATAACAAGCTTTATGTGTACTGTATAATGCAGACCGACTTGCTCGAATGCCTGCTTGAAGATCTGGCCCGTGTCCTCAGCTCAGATTCTGCTGGCTGAATGGTCGGTCACACGCCCGACACACATCCCAGAAACGTTGTCCGTCAGATTGTGCACACGACGGAACACGGAATCCCGATGATTTCTTAGTGCCACATCAATCAACGATTGGGGCATCACTTCAATCGTCTGCCGTCCAACGGTGTTGGTCGTAATCAAACGTCACGGCTCACGCTAAAGGTACCTACTTCTTGTGACGAACGTTCAACTGGAAAGTTTTTTTTCAGCGACAACAAAGCGTGCGCCAGATATAACAAAGCGTGCGCCAGATATATCGAAAGCTGAGCAGCAATGGATACGATAATAAGTCATAATTTACCGCACCGAGATTGTTTCAAGCCCGTGTTACTGATAGGCGATAGCTGAGATGAAAATTGACAATCCGTCCCTATTCGCCCCACCACATTATTCCTCTTTGCATAGACACGCAGCTGTTCGCAATCCACCAACACCTCAGCAGCTCCACAGCCATATTCTGTCCAAATAAGCTTCCTCTAGCTGTCCATCAGCCAATGTATTTTCCGTCACACGAACAATACATGACTGGGGTGATAGCTAGAGCACCACCATTATTTTCCGACGTAAGCAGGGCACACAATTCACTCCAGATCAGTCTGTGGCAGGGCATGTAACCAGCAGACGGGCAGGCTCGCAAAACAGGAGCGAGAACGGTATGGAATAACAGGCCGGAAAAAGAGGGCACGGTAACACCCACGTACGGGAACCCTAGGTGGTGGCATCAAAAACGATATTCAAAATAAAATAAAGATGCACTGAAGTTTAGACAGCAATGAAGTTTATAAATCACTGTAAAGTTTCGAGCAGCATCCATATCGGGGACGAGCCGTACCTACACTGTGAATCACAAAACAATCGACTCTAGTGGGACTATCTGTTGGCAACATTTCAACTCCGATAACAGTTCGCTCAACAACAGCTCTCCGCTTAGTCATAACTACTGGCCATTAAACTGGTCTAAATAACAAGCTTCAGGTTAATTCGGGTACCAAACGCTTCCTATAACAGGGTGCTTGCACGCTCAACCCCTCACAAACTTTGCAATAAATGCTACGCATAAAGGCTTCGCACCTTTTCGCTCTATTCTATCTCAGCTGCTGAATTCAAATATGTCGCAAAATCTCAACAACAATCAACAGTTGACCGATGAAAGACTGGCTATCCCGATAACACGTAGATCGAGAAAATCCTGAAGCATAAAGTATTTTCCATAAAGTCGTTGCAGGAAGACGGCAATGGTAGCTCAATATAGCACAATTCAGTCTATGGTAATAGCTCTCAATTGTAGTTATAAAACCACGAGCAGTGATTAAAACTTCTTGGGATTGGAAGGCACGGATATCAGCTGGGTCAAAGTTTCATTGGGGCTATGGGACATTCCTGTAGTCACCAGACAGCCACAATCGCCGGCAAACTCGGCTGGGCCAAAAGCGGTTCAAGGTGTGTCGCAATGTACATCACTCGGCGTCTCAACACAGCAACACAAATCAGCCTGTAACAGAGCCGAGACACTGCAAATCCAACGACAGAGCCACACACCACGGCACGCTAGAACGCACGCTGCGTCTTTACCAATATTCAGATCTCGGCACTAGTCTTCAGCGCGTCAGACTGCGCGGCAAATCATGACTAGCGGTTCCACCGCGCAGCTATCAGCATTGCACATTCCCACACAGTCTATTGTCACACCACAGGAGGAAGTTTTCTGCAGACGTTCGCCCGACGGCGGCAGGGCCGTCACCTAGCTGAAGCGGAAGGTGCCAAACTTGACGAGTCGGATAGTGTCCGAGTAGATGAGGTAGCTGATGACTGCCGGCGGCAGCGGCAGGCGGGCCAGCAGCGGCAGCCGGCGCCGGCCCAGCCAGCGGCGCACGCGCAGTCGGCACAGGTTCTGCAGCGAGTGTGGCGTGCCTGAGGACCGAGCAGAGGGGAGGGTCAGGGACCGGTACCCGACGACCGGCGCTTGGCAGTGGCAGCACACAGTGGGAACGGGGCGCATGGGGCCTACAACTGACAGTAAACAAGGCCAGTTTAACGGACTGTAGCCAGAAAAGTAACGTCGTAACATGTCTTAAACATCAAATAGCAAGGGTAGGTGCCATATTAGAGTGACAAATAGCCTGAGCTAGCATCCTTTAACCCGCACCCCACTGGGGTCTGCGTATAACGCGCCCCACTGGGGGGGGGGGGGGGGGGCTCTTCATTATCAGCATTTTGGCTTGTTCACATTTTGGGCTCTGGCCGCCGTCTTACAAGTCAGATCAGGCTCATTTTTGGTTTACACACTCGTGAACAGGTGCTTTAGATACCCTGAGGGTACCAAACTTGTACTTTGATTTTCAGGTCAGGGTCAGGTCTTCACAAGTCACGGAAATATTATATCATGCGTCGGTCATGTGACGCATGTTTTATGGTCCATTTAGGCCATAGATTTCGAATTCGATGTCGTTTGTGTCATTCGAGGTCATTTTGAGTTGAATTTAGCTTAGGTCAGGTCACTTTCAGGTAAAAAAGGTCAAATTTTGAAGTTAATTTTTTTCAACAAAAAAGGTGTCTATTGGATGCAGTTTGAGCTCAGGAACACGATGGTGCTATTTATATTGGTGTAGGGGAGAGCAGGGCCAGTTGAACCACTTTTTATATATTGACATGCACAGAGAGATCTAGTTGTCATATCGAAAAATGCACAATGCCATGAAAAAATATGCTCTTTTGGCTTTATTTTAAGATATGTAAAATTATGTTTCAAACATATTTTGCTGCCAAACGCATGCTTATAAAACAGCTCTACGCCCGTTTCAAATGACCCCGATGCGAGGGTCAATTGAACCAGCCCATGGGGTCAATTGCACCTATCCTTAACAACGGGATGTTTTCCTCTTTAAGGCCACTTTCTTAAGGAGATATTTTGTCCGGTTTACTTTTCCAAATGCTGCATTCAATAGGTCGTTGGAAAGCTAAAAGTGCAAAGTTCCTCATAATAGGTGACATAAAGAACATAGACTATGGTAAAATGGGCGGATGAGGAAAATGAGAAATATCTCAGGCTATAGTGTGTTTTCAAGCAAAAGGCTGGAGAAAAAGGGGTCAAAAATTGAGCTCTATTAAACTACTAGTTCAGTTTAAAAGCTCATTTCAAAGGTGGACTATTTCCTTTAATGTTTACAGCCCCTGAACAATAACCATTGCAAAGGTCACCGGGGTCCATTGAAACGGCCTGTGGCCCTGTTTCAACTGACCCTCAGAGAAGCGTTTCAATTGACCCCATCCGCTCCCGCCATCTCGCACGCGCCGTAAAGCACATGTCAAACGAGCTGGAGGGACGGCATCATGCTGAATGAAGGGCCAAATAAGGTGTTATTCCGGAGCCAGGAGTTCTTCTTTCAGCAAACAAAGGTATATGAGATATCACAAAATATTCATAAAAACGATTTCTCCCAAACGCCCCTCAAAACCACAAAAACAAGTGTCAAATCAAAATTACCGTCTTTTTGCCGCCCAAACGCCGTTGACAAAGGAAGTGGTCGAGCGCGGATGCGCAGTGGTGTCGGCAACGCCATATGTTGCATACTGTTGAAAATAAAGCCATGTTTCATCTGACCCCGTGTTTCAACTGGCCCCGCTCTCCCCTACGATGTCAATTACGTACTGAAAAATTGACTTGAAAAATTTATAATTGTGAATTTTTTGCAATAATGCGTATAACTTGGCTATTTTTGCAGAGTTTAGGTAAAACTTGCTAGAGTAAATCATAAGCATGTGTTTATCACATATTTTTCGTTTTTTTTTTCTCGAAAAGTCAATTTTTTTTAAAGAAAATATAAACATGAATTTTGAATTTTATTAAATATTATTTTCAAAATTTTCAAAAATTTGAAAATCCGAGATAGAAGTTTGATAGTGCAGTCTATTCTGAGTCCTCTCATGCAAAGAAATTGGATCTAGCTCAAAAACTGAGGTCTTGGGAGCGATTGCCGTGGTTCAATGTTTTGCGTCGAAATCGGCCGAAAACGGGAGGGGGGCTATGAATAGCCCCTCCCCACCCCCCACCCCCAGTGGGGCGCGGGTTAAACTCCGGGAAGGGTTTGTAATACAACAGAGATCGGCTCGTGTACCCTACCTGCAAGCTGTTTGAGCGGTTTGACGAGCAGACTGTCTGGCTCGGCCTCCCAGGCGAGCAGACCGCGACTGTTGAGCTGCCACAGGTTACCGCCAAACTCGTACAGAAGCTCGATAAACTCCACAGAACACCTGCCGGAGAGAGGCACAACAGACCGGGCTTAGCGGCTCGATAAACTCCACGGAACCCCTGTCGGAGAGAGAACAGGGTGAAGTCAGCGGATCGATAAACACTGGGCTGGCCATTGGATCGAAAAACACAGGAAGTGGGGCAATCAGATCGAAAAACGCAGCGGACTGAGGGCATTGGTTCCAGTCACTAGCAACAGCTAAGCATTAGATCAAACAAAGATGATGCTTGAATTAATGAAATGGCTACTCAATGATCCAGTGGAAAGATTGAAAACTGACCACCATAGAAATCATACCGCCATATTTCCTGCATGGTGCTAACAATGTCTGCAATACAAGGGTCACGTTAGCCGAGGACTAGCAAGTTCAACTGGCCGTCCATGGGTCACACTCATCGCCCTCGAGAGCGTGCCGGCGACTGACCTGTGTCTGAGCAGCGCGTGCGGCAGCGACACCCTGCTGACGGCGTCGGCGGGCACACGCGGGCGCCGTGCCGGGTCGGCCTGGCTGCCGGCCAGCAGCAGGGCCAGAAAGCAGTCCAGGTGGTGGTAGACGGCGGCCGTGTGCAGCGGCAGCGCCGGCACCGGGCCGCCGCGCAGCAGGCCGCGCTCCGGGTCCGCGCCGACGGCCAGCAGCAGCTGCACGCCCGGCAGCCAGCCGGACTGGCAGCACTGGCCCAGCGGCGTGGACAGGTTGTCGGCCGAGCCGTCCGGACTGGCGCCACGCCGCAGTAGCAGTCTGCGAGAGCACACGTGGTGAACTGGCCGTCACACGGCTCATCGGCAGGAGGACAATTCCCGATATGTAGGTTCATCAGTTCTTTAGCAATATCAGCTGGAAAAAACGAGGGAATCTGCGTTATCATTGAGTGAGTTCAATAATATAAATCCAGTTGGAATACAAGAATCTGTAGATATACCACAAAATATAAAGCTCTGTACGGTAGCGGATGGTGTGATCGTGACCGGCAGAGCCGCGATGTGGACCTACCTACAGGGTGTTTCACAATAAACGTTACTTTTGAAAAGCTTAAATGAAGATCTTACTTGTTCGTAAGCGCGTAAATTTTATATGCATTTTGTTGCAAATTTGTTGCGGTTTTTAGTCCTTATATTTTTTTACAAGCCGTCAACGGTTCCATCTGTATGGACGTGCAATGCCAACACCGTCAAAACGGGTCAATTCGCCGTGTACAGATGATGAGGCGGTATGGGTGGTCATGCATTACGGCGCTTTGCGAAGTCTGACCGCAGTGCGACGGAGTTTCGGTAGCTATTTTAAAATAGGAGGAAGGATATTCCGTCAAAAATGTCTTTCGAACGGGTGATAGAAAGGTTCCAGAAGACTGGAAACAAGGGACAAGCCCCGCCTCCTGGCCGGACGGCGATCCCAGAAAATCTGGTTGAAAAAGTCAGACGGAAGGGTGGCATAGTGGAGAACCCGTGAAGGGCGCTGAACTGAAAGTTATATGTTCATCAGTCCTACTGTTCTGCTGTCTCATGTGGTAATACCTACTCATGAGCCATATGTAATACATGTCACTGAAACATCGTCGTTTGAAAAGCAACATTCATTGTGAAGGACCATGAAGCTTAACAGCGAATTGACCCGTTTTGATGGTGTGGACATTGCACATACATAAAGAATGCAGTTGATGATTCGTCATAGTTTTTGTAAGGATAAAAAACCCGAAAGAATTTGCAACAAAATGAATATAGAATTTATGGGCATACGAATACTTGAGGTCATTTTAAAAGCTTATCAAAAGTAACGTTTATTGTGAAACACCCTGTACCTGGCGCACTCGAGGTGCTGGTCCTTGACGGCCACAAAGAGTGGGGTCTGACCCTTCATATCCGTCAGATCCACCTCAGCTCCGTGCTCCAGCAGGCAGCAGACGCACTCGAGCGAGTCGCCTGCGCGCAAAGACACACCCGAGAGAGTTACCTGTCGCCTGTCGCCTGCGCACAAAGTACGACGTGTATCGCATGAAATGACAGCACGGAGATTCTCACCAGAGCACAACGCCCCAGGTATCACAATTTAACTTCCAGAATACCTACTAACAAACATTCAATAAAGGCAGAATGTCTGCCCTGCGCCTGACGACGCCGCTGGGCGTTAGAAACACACACCTATCAGGGACCAGAAAAAGGGTCATTGATGGGTGTCCCAGGGACCCTTTTCCCAGGGAAAAGGGTCCCAGGGAGATGAGTCCAGAAGAACTTATACTCCCCAACAATCATATTTTCTGGCACTAAGATTTTCAAAGCCTTTCCCATAAGGTTTTACAATAAAAACAATTACTTGTCAATTTATCGAATATAACCCAATAAATGGTTTTGCGGCTGTTAGCTCGTGAGTCCGGCTCCGGTCGGTTGCTGCTCCGTGCTCATATGTTGTTTTCCGGGACCAAAACTAAAAATGAGAATTCTGGATTAAAATAAGAGAATTTCAGACAATACGAGCTCACCCCGCACCCACCCGACAATCTGAGCCTGCCCTACACCCATCCGACACTCCGAACTCTCCTGCAGGTTTGCATCCACGCGACACAAGGCCCGTCCTACACCCACCAGACACATGGTCGGCTGCACCCATTAGTGACCGTTCCAAGCTCGCGCTGCACCCACCGGAGACGGCCAGCCGGAGCGGCGTGACGCCCAGCAGCCGGAGCCGCCGGTTGATGGCCGACCGGTAGTGCGGCAGCTGCAGCAGCCGCCGCAGCTCGGCCGCGTCCCCGGCGTAGGCCGCCTGGTGCAGCCCGATGTCCTCGGCCGGCTCATCTTCGTCCAGCAGCAGACTGGAGAGGTCCATTGTGTACCAGCAGCGGCCGGTTCAGACTGCGGGCAGACACAGGATCCGTGATGTGACAGCCCAGCGCAACTGTCCACCTCAAGCAAACTAGAAATCCCAATTTACCTATGTGGGGAAAATAAGTTAAATATAAATCAGTTCAACACTTTTAAATGGCCTCCTTATAAGCAAATACCAAAGTAGAAAATGATGGAAAGTTACGTATGTTACTAATAAATAATAACACTTCATTCCATTGCCTCCAAATTCGTACATGCCCTTCATAGAGCAAACATTGCAACAAGTAAAATAGTTATGCAAGGGCAAGTCTAAAAAACTTCACAAGCAGGTTTCATGATTTACCCTTGCTGAGCACAGCATGCTGTGAGAGTACAACCCTGTGGCCTGCACTAGCCAGTGAGAAGTGTCTAAAGACACAGAATCCACACTGTGCCACAATCCACTCCATAGGTACCTATGCATTGTTCACTGCACATGGTGCACACCATAAACCTCTTTCATAGCTGGATGGACAGCCTGGAATTGGATAGATTATCACATTTCTGGTGGCAAAATCCGGGATCACTGTTTGCTGGCTGTATAATCAGTTTGCCGACATCTAGCTGGCACTTCTCCACCTCCCTTTGGAGAAGAGCATGCTGCTCACCAGTAAGAGGCAATGAAACTCTAGTAATGGGAAATTTCGAACATGGCAGAAGCCGGAAACAAGTATGCTGATAAACAGGGCCACTAAAATGCATTGTGCTAAGTCAAAGTGCTTAGGTCTTGAGATATTCAGTAGCATAGGCAATCACTCATGAAATCAGTATTTGAGATACAGATCAATATTAAGGCTGGGACCTCACGGGATTTTGAGGTCTGGAAAAAAAAATCTTATCAGATCCTAAGCACTGCAGCAGGTAATCAGTTGGCGACTTACCAAGGAAATAAGCTAGAATTAGAGCATTCTATTTAATTTAACCCTATTAGTGGCAGGGGGGGTTGTTTTTATCCACCCCTCAGGTTTTTCGGGAATATCTCCGAAACCGCTGAAGCTACGATGCTGAAATTTTCTGACTTTTCCTAAAACTAAATTGGGCACATTCCCTGAAAATTTCAAGTTCATAACTTTACCAGGGGCGGCTCCAGAGCACTGGGAATTGGGGGGTCCTATTCGTGAAGCGAGTCATTTGGGCGAAGATCACGATGCTGCACCAGTTTTACGAACAGTGAATGAAAGGTATCATGTGATAACATATACAAAGTTATTGTGCATCCTCTTTTGACACGTTTTTGCTATAATAGGCGGATCCAGGCGTCCAAAAAGGGGGGTTATGTTTTACCTCCCAACATAGGTGCCCTGACACCGCCTATGCATGACCAATACAATTGTAGTCGTTCTCTCATCATAAGAAAATTGTAACATAACAAGACCATTACCACCATTTTTAGAAACAGTACCAACAAAAACCTTATTTACTATACTTTTTGTGTACCCCCAATCTCAATGATCTGTATCCGCCTATGATTTTTGAAAATGCATATTTTTGGGATCCATGTGAATTCCTGGTTCATTCTCTTTCGATCGGCAAAAGTTGCGTTAAGATTGGTTCAGAAACCTGGCCGTGATAAACAGTCTAAAATGTATCTGCAATTTGCCCGTTTTTACCCCCCTCTACCCCCCCTATTGACATTTTTTAATTTTTATCTTTTAGAAATGTAGATCACGTTGAGCGAAATCGAATGCCGTTTGAATTTTGAAAATCGGCCCGTTAGATCTCGAGATATCAAGGGGGGGGGGTCGTAAACAGCCCCCCTGCCACTAATAGGGGGTAGCCAGGAGCCTGCCACTAATAGGGTTAAAGGGACCCTCCCACCTTAACATTAGATTTGAGTTGAGATAGCCAAAATGGGGTCCCTGGCTCACAATTACCGGTTTCGGCACTCACAACACCGAGAAATGCCTTAAATTGGAAATATTGAATATCAAAATTGCAGCATTTTGATTCAGAGGGGCTAATGCTTAGGAATACCCCTCTGAATGTGTGACGTCAGCGAAGATATCTAACGATTTTTAAATGTTTGACTAAAACGTTTTGTAGCACGCGGTGGTACCTATATGCTATTTGCGCGCAACATCTGCCGCAAACGCCGCACTTCTAAAATAAAGTCGCTAGAAACAGCGGAGATCCCAAAAAAAGTAAACAAAAGTAAAAGTCAAATATCTTGAAAACAACCGGTGAATATTTTTCGGTGAAATTTGGTAGATATTCGTTTTCGCTCTTTCTGAACCGAGCGACATCACTTTCATGCCAATTCATAAACTTTTTTGAAGGTGGGAGGGTCCCTTTAATGATCCTGCTCCAAGTTGCAGAAATACCCCAAAAGTGTGATCTTTTATCAGCCCTTACGCAGCAAGGCAACACTTCTGTGACCAGTGAATGGTATCAAGAGAAAGAGAATTCATCAACTATTATCATACACTAGTAAAAATAAAATCAAAATGCTTTTAAAGCGAGGAAATCAGTCTCAAACATATGCTTAAATGTTGATCCTATTTTGCCACCAGCATTAAAAATAGATCCCCCAATCACCACCTGAGAAGTTAAAAATAGCTGATCCTGCTACTCAGCCAGGAATATTTTTCTCAATGTTCTTATATAGCAATACCTACCTTGATTTTACTCACAATTGAATTTTGTGTACGACCTACTCAGCTACAATTATGAATTACCCCGCGTTCGATGTCTCTCGGACGACGAAGATTCTACGCCGTCCGGCCAATCACGTTCCATAACCGCAGCCGAGCCCCCGCTGACCTTGGACGGGATTGGACGGACGGCGTAGAATCTTCGTCGTCCGAGAGACATCGAACGCGGGATAAATTTACGCATTGATGTACATTTGTGTTATGTGCATCGCTGGTAGCGTCGTGTGGTCTTTTTGCGATTAGATAGTTTTTCCTTTGCATTTTGCATTTTGCATTTTGCGCTTGCCTTTTATCGCTCCTGCGATAAAAAGAGGGCTGCCCGCGCGTTTGTGAGCGTTCCAGGACTGGCCCCGTATTTAAAAAGCACTGATCTTTCCCTCGGCGTTTCGGCTTCTAGAAAATTCCTTTCGGCTAGCAACGGTAAGATAACGCTCACGTTTGGAAAAAGAGCGTTTTTCATATCTCTCACTTCTGGACCTTCAAGGCATTTTCCCTAACTTTTCCACTGCATCTGAGTTTTCAACTCCATCTCGGACTCAGGTTTAGGATAACAGCCTGTTTGTGGCTGTTCCAGTTCCTTGCCTCGTGGTTTTTGGCACCATTTTCTTGGTCAGTTAATTTATCATCTCTTGCTCTTGCTCTTCTTACTCCTGCTCTTAGGTTCAGTCTGCTGGTCAATTTTTCAAACTGGTTCATCTTTGTCCTTCCTCTTCGGCCTTCGCTCCATTGATTTTGTACTTGTGCTCACTGCTCTGTTCCACATCTCATCTCGTATCTCACACCATCACATTGCTCCATCTCCTGGCTTAAACCCCATAGTGAGGAAACATGCCACCAAAAACAGGCAATCCTAACAGATCTGCTGGAAGTACAGCTTCAGCTAGTCAGACCACTGTGCCAGAGGGTTCAGCATTTCTGCTGGTGCGGTATGAAGATAAAACCCTCAGCTTCAAAAGCACCAGCCCCTACAAAATCAGGGACTCTCTAAAACTCATCCTGTCTAAACGGCCGGAGAAGGTTACCCCAACCCGCAGTGGTGCACTCTTGATCCAAACAAGGGACCGCACCCAGACAGAGACACTTCTGAATTGGTCTTCCATTGAGGGAAAGAAAATCCAGGTCATCCTAGCTGATAAGCTAAACCACCGGGAGGGGCTAGTGTATGCACCTGAGCTTGTGGAGGAGTCAGTTCAGGCTATCCTGGATGAAAGCGTCATGCAAGGGGTGACCATGGTTACACGACTACCATCAAAAACCCACCGTCCGAGTCCCCTGCTGAAAATCAGGTTCGCTGCCATGCTCCTCCCCTCCCACTTCTACGCTGCCTTCCTACGTTACGAGGTACGACCTTGTATCCCCCTACCACGCAGATGTGGGCAGTGCCTGAGGTATGGACATGGCAAAAACACCTGTCGGAGCCGCACTCGATGCGCACGCTGCTCTGAGGACCACTCGTCCGAAGGATGCACCGCCCCGCCCCGCTGTGCAGCATGTCAGGGACCACACCCTGTGACGGATAAAAAATGTCCTGTCTGGATGGAAATGGCTGCCGCCCTCCGTGCTGAGACTCACAATCCCACCACCAGGAGTCCGGACGTGTGGCCGAGCCTCCCGACCCCTCGAGCCCCTACAGGCAAGGATCGGCCATCCACGGTCACCACTGGCACCCAAACGGATCCGGCCCAGCCAAGCGCGAACCAAGCGTCCCCTCCTCATGCCCCCCTGCCGGCCCCAGAGGAGACTCGTCCTCCCGCAGTGTCCGCCGGAGTCCAGCACTCGCACGCACCGCCCACCGTGCAGCTGCGCCCACCCGGTAGGGCCATCGAAGAGATTCACTCACTCCCATTACCCACCGAGGAGCCAAGCTCTCCTCCGTCAACCACCGAGGGACAGAGTCCGCCAACACCGCGCGAGGAAGGACACTTCTCCATGACTAGATAAGTGAAACTTTTTTAAATATAAAGGTACTGTATTATAGAAAGCCTTCGCAAACGCGTTTCGAATATATCATCTTCAGTGCTAGCTTCCCATAATACAAAAAGAAAATGGTACAAAAGCTCACAACACATCGCAAATACACACTCTGCAATTTTTTCTCACAATATCACGAGTAGAATGTTTTTATATACTTCTGGAATGCAAGACCGCAAATCGCCCCTCCTAAGGTGTAAAAGCCCCCCTTATGGTTCGTACATGACACACTTTGAATTAATGCCGACTCAAGGATTTTTCTGTGCGATCTCTTCAGACCTGATTTCACCGCACTGGCTTTATCCCACTTAGGTAGGTGACCCTCTGTTTCGGCATGTAACGTAATTGAGTTAGACAAATTATGATTTATCAAATCACGCTTGTGTTCAGTTACTCTGGTTTTGAGCCCTCTGTAAGTTTCACCGATATATACTTTTGGGCAGCCACCACAAGGAATTTGGTAGACTACGCTGTTCGCCCTTCGCTGTCCTTCAGTTCCTCCCTTAATCATGTCACCTATTTTTGTTCCAGATTTTTCTATCAGCCTAACATCTGCCTGTTTTAACCCTTTTGCTAAGCATTGCACTTGTTCAGAGTGTGGCACAACAATGACTCGTTTGCTTTTCTGCTGTCTTTCTTCATTTTGGTTTCTTGTATTTGCTTGTTCTTTCTTCTTTCTTATGCGTTTGGCACTGTTCTTGCATCTAATGAGAAAAGCTCTTGGGTATTTGAGCCGTTCAAATGCCTCGAAAATGTGTTTGATCTCATCTGCGATGTACTCTTCGCTGCAAATACGGTATGCGCGCAGGAAAAAGCCAATGACGACCCCTGACTTTGTTCTCATGCTATGTGCAGAATAAAAATGAATATAATCCTCCTTACTTGTTGGCTTTCTATAGACCGCAAACTTTACACTAACATCTTCCCTGATAATCTTAACGTCTAAGAAGTTAAGTGTTTGGTCTCTTTCTTCTTCTAGTGTAAATTGAATGCTCCCATGTACTTGATTCAGCTCTTGTAGCTTCACGTTTAGATCCATTTCCTCTGGCGCAATGACCAAAATGTCATCCACATAACGATACCATTTTGTATCATTTCCCATCACCTTGCTGAATTCCTCCTCCTCTAACATTTCCATAAATAGGCACGCAGCCACTGCGCTGAGAGGTGAGCCCATGGCAAGCCCCTCGTTTTGTGCATATTCTTCTTTGTTGAAGATGAACGGATGAAAGTTGAGGCAGAGCTTTACTAAAGACAGATAATCCTCTTTTGGTAATGGTAATGAATCTTCAGTTAGGCCGTTCAGCGCTTTTTCAATCGCCTTTATAGCGCCGTCGATAGGGACGTTTGTAAATAGCGCCTTGACGTCAAAGCTCGCTAGTTTTTTCCCGTTAAATTGCGTTTGTTTTAACCGCTCAATGAGGTCCCCTGAATTCCTTAAGTGAGCGTCACTTAAGCTTCCCAGAGTCATTGTCAACGGTTTGGCTAGTATCTTAGCTAACCTATGGGGCGCACTTGCAATGCCTGACGTAATAGGGCGCATCGGTATGCCCTGTTTGTGAATCTTTGGGAGCCCTCTCATTTTAGGTGGCAAAGGATCTTGTTCCAATGTGTAAAGTAGTTGTTTTCCTTGTTCAGACTTTTTAAGAATTTTTCGAGCCTCTTTATTGAATTTTTCTCCTTCAGCTTTTGCATAACCTGTCTTTTTCTTTTCATATACCTTATCCTTCAAAAGTTCATTCATTTTCTCTAAGTAATCATTCTTGTCCATGACGATGATACCCCCACCTTTGTCTGCTGAAGTAATGATAATAGAATCGTCCTTGGCTAGTGAATCTAGTGCCTCATGATATCTTCTTGGCAGGCTGCTGTTCTCTTTGTCAGCCAAAATCTTGCAACATGTCACTACTCCCTGAACAAAGCCCTTGTCAACATTAGTATCGTTATTTTTGTAATTTTTAGCAACGTGTTCAACTAATGATACTTGGTCTTTGCCCGAGTCGAACTTTAAACCATATGAAAGTGCTTCTTTTTCGCTCGCTGATAGGTTTCTTGACGACAAATTCGTAACTATTTCATTTTTCACGGCTTCACCCCACATGCTCTTGTCACAGAGATTATTCAGCTTCCGTTGTAACCGAGCCTGCTGGTCAATGTTCATTTTGTCTAGTTCCTGTTTGTGTGCCTGCGATAGACCGACACCTTTGCATTCATCTCTATGTAAAATGATTTCATTTCTTAGAGCCTCACACGCTTCTTCCAGGAAAACTTGCGCTGACTTGGTAAATGGTACATCTTTACTTCGGAGATGCTGTGGGGCCGACCTGGGGAGAACTTTTTCAGATATGCATCTTAAGGGAGGGAGGAACTGAAACCAGAGTAAACTGAGTAAAACTGAGTAAAACTGAGTAAAACCAGAGTAACTGAACACAAGCGTGATTTGATAAATCATAATTTGTCTAACTCAATTACGTTACATGCCGAAACAGAGGGTCACCTACCTAAGTGGGATAAAGCCAGTGCGGTGAAATCAGGTCTGAAGAGATCGCACAGAAAAATCCTTGAGTCGGCATTAATTCAAAGTGTGTCATGTACGAACCATAAGGGGGGCTTTTACACCTTAGGAGGGGCGATTTGCGGTCTTGCATTCCAGAAGTATATAAAAACATTCTACTCGTGATATTGTGAGAAAAAATTGCAGAGTGTGTATTTGCGATGTGTTGTGAGCTTTTGTACCATTTTCTTTTTGTATTATGGGAAGCTAGCACTGAAGATGATATATTCGAAACGCGTTTGCGAAGGCTTTCTATAATACAGTACCTTTATATTTAAAAAAGTTTCACTTATCTAGTCATATATGTCACAATGAACGTTCGACACTTCTCCACCTCGATCATCAGAGAGCAGCGCACAGCGATGCTTCCGAACGCAGCCGCGTCCCCCGCCAAACAACAGCCATCGAACACTGAAAACGCCCGAACGGAGACGTATAGCGAGAACGACACTGGGGACGAGTCGCTGACGCAGTTCAGCCCTGAAAGAAACAAAGCGGAGGCCCCCACTGTGCCCGTACAAGCGACCCCGTTCCCCGCCTCTCACCACACCCAGGCCCCGAAAGCGTCACAAGGCCCACTTTTTGGCTCCGATGACGACACTTTCGACTCCGCCAACACTAGTAGTGACAACGAGGAAACCCCGAAGCTACTCGCCATGACCCCAATGTCACGACTACCGTCAGCCACCTCTGACAGTGAATCTGACACTTCCACCCTTCCCGATCCGCGACCGAACACCCGCCTCCGAGCTCGGTCATCAAGGGAGCGGAAAAACATGGGCATCCGATCTCAACCCGTGACCAAGCGGGCTTTCGTTCCAGAAGAAAGCGCGTAGAAGGCTAAAGAGGAAGAAAGTTAGCTATGGCTAGGGACATGCTACTCCAGTGGAACGTAGGAGGGCTGCTAACGCACCTATCTGAATTTAAACAATATTTGCGGAAAGAATCCCCTCTCGTAGCAGCCATTCAAGAAACGCACTTTCGGGATTCTGATAACTACAATTATAATGTTTCTGGCTACACCCTTTATAGACACGACATAAATCATACTAATCGACAAGGAGGTGTGGCCCTATACATAGCTAACGCAGTTCCACAACGGCAAACAAACTTGACTACACCACTCAACATCGTAGCGGCTGCTGTGTCACTTTTCAATCGCGACATCCTAATTGCTTCTCTCTACCTACCACCTAACTCTCCTCTAATCACACGACATGCTATGGACCAATTGCTAGCTCAAATGCCTGATAATTGTCTACTTCTTGGTGACTTTAACGCCCACAACCCTTTGTGGGGCAGCCGGCTTTTGTCGGCGCGCGGAAGGATAGTCGAGGCTGAGCTTAACCGGCGATCACTGGTGTGCCTGAACAGTGGCAGGCCCACATACCTTAGCCATAGTTACCACACAACATCAATGATTGATCTTTCTATCGCTTCTCCCCGCGTAGCACCACTCTTCAATTGGAATGTAACTTCAGATCCTCTCTTTTCCGATCATTTTCCTATCCACATAAGTCTTACGATTAGCAATACTTTACCTCGCGCGCCGACTTTGAAAATGTGGCAAACAAATAACGCTAATTGGGACGCATTTAACACGAGTATAAGCCACAATACGTCTAATAGCATTCATCAAACTGTAGATAGCTTTATGAACGCAGTAGTACTTTCAGCCAAAGAGACTTTGCGAGAAAAGAATGTAACAACCGGTTCTTCAAATAGGCCAAAAAATGTAATATGGTGGAATTGGAAATGCCAGCGAGCGAAAGCTATTAGAAAAAGAGCATTCCGAAACTTTCAAAAATGTATTTGCGATAGACATGCGGAACTATACACAGCTGCACGAAAGGAATGTTCTAAAGTAATCTACGCAGAAAAAAAGGCAGCGTGGGAAGAGTATGCATCCAAGTGTAACAGATTCACACCACTGGCCGAACTTTGGGGAAATGTGCGCTCTTTCGCTTCTCGAAAAAACCATCTCAGAGTCTTTCCACAGCTGCTCTCCAACGGTGTCTTCGTAACTGATCCACTCGCTGTTACCAACCTATTCGCAAAACATTTCGCCGACGTATCTTCCTCGAATATCTACTCTCCTAATGTTCACCGGTCTCTAACAGCAAAAACAGCGCGACTTGACTTTTCCTCTACAAACTCCGAATCCTATAACGCTCCTTTCACCCTCTATGAACTTAAACTATCCCTAGCAAAGACGAGAACTAAAACATCAGTTGGCCCAGATGGTGTTCCCTATTCCTTTTTTACCAATCTTAACGAATTAAACCTCTCTACACTCTTGACTGCTTTCAATGATATGTGGCTAAGCGACTCCTTTCCGGATGGCTGGCTTAGCAGTACAATTATTCCCATCCTCAAACCCGGGAAGGATAGTAGCCTAGCAGGTTCCTATCGTCCCATCGCCCTTACCAATTGTATTTGCAAAGTGTTTGAGAGAATGGTGAATACACGTCTCCGATTCTTCCTTGAGAGCAAGTGCATCATCGACAGCTGTCAAAGTGGTTTTCGCAGAGACCGAAGCACGGCGGATAACGTGCTGCGTCTTATTACTGACGTCCAAACAAATTGGGAGCGTCGTCTGCCGACCGTCGCGGTGTTCCTGGACCTCGTGGCGGCTTTCGACAAGGTACATACTTCCACCATTATTTACAAACTACACTCCCTCGGAATTAAAGGCCACCTGGCAGCTTTTCTACGCAACTTTCTCATGCCCAGAACTTTTCGAGTTCGATGTCAAACGACATATTCGGACAGCTTCCCGATGGAACACGGCGTACCCCAAGGTAGTGTGTTGTCGCCAACGCTTTTTCTGATCGCTCTAAACGATATCCTCCTGACGCTCCCGCGCGTACTGACTTTTTCAGTACGATATTCTTTGTTTGCTGATGATATTGCTCTATGGGTCACACACAAAAATTACAAGAGGGCGTACTTCATCCTCCAAGCAGCTATCGACCACTGCGTCAACTGGTGCATGGAATGGGGGTTCTTCCTATCTGCTCCCAAATCTGCCATGATCGTTTTCAAACGTGGACCACCCCCGTCCCTGAATGACTCGCCTCGAATTGAGGGAACAGCTATTCCGTTTCATGAGTCTCATAAATTTCTAGGAATCATACTAGACTCAAAACTGACCTTCAGGCTTCACGTTGATCACATAAGAACACGTTGCATCAAAAGACTTAACGTTCTAAGATGTATCAGTGGCTTTTCCTGGGGTGCTGACAGAAAAACTCTATCGATGTTGTATATTGGCCTCATTAGATCAACTATTGAATACAACTGCTATCTATTTAACACAATCTCGCCCACATTGTGCAAAAGGCTGGAAGCCGTTCAGTCTACGTGCCTGAGGCTGATAACCGGGGCTTTTCGTACCACCCCCGTCCTCGCCCTACGAGCAGAATCCGCCCTACCTGCACTTAAAGACCGACGCCTCTACTTACTAATGCGTTACTACTATCGTGCGAAAAGCGTTCAAAACCACTTATCTATACCCGCAATAGAGCGAAGAAAGCCTCGAACGCGGCGACCGCTACGAGGATCCTGCTTTCTCCCTGATTCTCTTGAGGAAGCGCACACATCTTTCAACATGTGCCGGTTTGACGTTGCTCGCAAACCCCCTCCTACGCCCTTCTGGACCCGTAGAAACCCAACAATAGAATTTCTTTTCGACGACTGCAAAGAGTATATATCACCATTAGAGAGTGTTATGCTTCTTCGAAGCTACATGGAACAAAACGACGATTCAGCCTTTTTCTACACCGATGGCTCGTGCACAGAGAATAAGGCTGGTTCTGCAGCCGTGGGACAAGGATTCGAATTCAAAGCTCGCCTCCCTGATTACAGCACCATCTTTACTGCAGAGGTATATGCGATAAGAAAAGTCCTCGCATACATCAAAGCGGAAAATATCGAACGTGCTACGATATGCACTGACTCTAAATCGACACTTCAGGCCCTCAAACGGAAAGAAAACGTTACCCATCACGGCATCCATAATATCCACGAAATACTTCTGGAACTGACGGCAGCACAGCATGTTACTTTCCTATGGATACCCAGCCATCACGGCATTGCTGGTAATGAACGAGCGGACGCCCTTGCGAAGGAAGCTACACTGCTCCCTGAGTCGGTAATAGAACCTATGGCGCATGGAGACGCACTGCACATAGTCAAAATTAAGTTTGCGGAGTATTTGCAACGAAAATGGAATCAAACTCACGCGCCACATATCTACGCGATCAAACCAAGGCTCGGAATTTGGCACACTTGCAATCAGCCGAACAGGATAAGAGAAGTTATCCTAACTAGGCTGAGATGCGGTCACACCCGCCTCACCCACAGTCACCTTTTTGACAGAGCAGGCCCGCCTGTATGTCAAAATTGTAACATACGGCTGACCGTCGAACATCTACTAATCGGATGCCAATCATTCCGAAACGAACGCCGGCACATCACAAGGTACCTCGCTTTACATCGTCTAAATTTTGACATGCCGACCATTCTTGGTGATAACCCCACACTAACAGACTTGGTACTCGACTTCATAATAAACTCTAAACTAGTAGAAGAACTCTAGCGCGATGACGACTTAAAGGCTTTTGCAGACCCGCACCTCCCCCTGAGCCTGGAACAGCGGCCGGACTCAGAGACGGGAGTATGTCGTTGATACTGTGCCCGAAAACTCCAAAAGATCCTTGACCCCAGGCCCTGAGCTCAACGATCGGGAGCGATGTGGCCGGGTCGGGGATCGCAAACAGACACGACACAGTTGCCTGAAAAGGCGACCGGAGTCCACCTCGCCCCACACACACGCCTTCGAGCTGCGAAGCGGCGCTGCAACGTTCCTGGCCTCCTCAGCTGCTTTAGCATCTCTAACTTCGGGATGAGGACAACCAGCAGGTAAACCCTAACGTAAATAATAGGGTTTTCCCCACGCACATGTAATCCGAAGCATCCCCCCCCCCCCCAATCAGCAGAGTTATTTTGCAATTGGCCCCTCTTTACCTTTTGAAAAGTTACATGTGCGTGGGTTTCCCTATTTTGCTATTAATAAAGTGGCCACCGGTCTCACTTCATGAGCCGGGTATAGGGGTCACCTCCTCGCGAGGCGAAAAACGAAAGTTGAGGCCACTAAAAAAAAAAAAAAAAAAGTGTTATGTGCACCGCAAACGCCTCATGTGGTAGCTAAGTGGCAGCATGGTGCCTGTGCTAAAAATTTGCATGTTTTCTCCCCGAGTAGTAAAGGAATCTTGTTCTCCCCCATTGAATTAGAATGGCTAGGTTCTGCAGTTACTAATGACGGTGAAACAGTGCTGCGGGCGTTGCGAAATCGCCCGGCAATTTTTGGACTTTCTGAGCAGATATGTGCATCGTGCAATACGCACTGTGCAGTGCGTATTGCAAAATGCATAGGTATTATGACGCTTTGTGAGCTGCCAGCCTGTAAGTTCGAAATCGCTTGCATGTTTGAAGTTGAAAAATCGCTTTGATCAATTCACATGACTAGTGTAGATATTTATACTTCTACCGACATAGGTCAGTGACCTGACCTGACTTGACCTGAAAAGCAATTATTGACAATAATATTGTGCTCCCTATAGTTTACACTGTCACTGTCATAGGCGGCGGAACGGGGAGGGCACCGGGGCACCGTGCCCCCTTTGATTTTGGCATTTTAACATAAGCCCTATGGGCGTTGCATGGAAAGAATGGGACCAAAAGTCGGCAGTGCCCCCTCTTGATTGAAGGTGTTCCGCCGCTACTGGTCACTGTGTTCCACATAACCATTCGACGTTTCTACCATTGCTTGGTCTTATCCGGCATTCGGCCTCTGCTATCGAAGACCTAGCACTTTACGGGACACAGACCCCCTGATTCATTTGAAGAGCTGATAGGATCGATAGCAGCTGGGTGAGGTCTGACTGGGATACTGAAAGGACCCCCACATTTACTTACATACGCTTCAAATAGCTTTGGTATCCGGCATTTTATCGCACAAGGACGGGTCCGGCTGAGCTCTGGCTCTATCTGGGCTCGGAATCTGTGGCCGATAGTGCCCGAGGTGCGCCCGGCATCCCAGTCGGGCTTGTCATCGGCGCGCCTCGTGAGACCCGCCCAAGCGGACTGTCCGGCGAACACCGGTCAACACTCGGCCAGGCAGTCCTCCGGCGGCTTCTCGAAGGTAGGTGAGCAGCTAAGAGCAGGCACCGAAGGAGCCAGCACCGTGACATGCAGGTTTTGCTCTTGCATTAGGTATTATACCTACTTGTGTTGGTTTTGATTTATTTTTTCTTATTTCTATCATGTCATTTTTTCTAGCATGTGTATCGAATACATACTCGTAACACGAAATATTAGTCGTTTTCACGACGGTTACCTGGCTCACATTTCGTTTATATGCACTTTTGATGCGATTTGGTCAAATTAACCCGCGCCCTGCTGGGGGGGGGGGTGTTTGAACACCCCCCCCCTTGTGGTTTTTCGCGAATATCTCAAAAACGGCGGCGCGGAGCGCCGCCGTTTTTGGTCCACCTTATCATACATCAATTCTACACATGTTGTGAAAATTTCAGACCAAGGTCATTCAAGGTCAGGTCACCAGGTCACTTGAAGTGACCTCACCTCATAAAAAGTTTCAATGTCTGTCATAGCTACACCGAGTGACCGATCGCTTTGAAACTTTCAGCGATTGCTAAGAGCAATAGCATGTACAAAATGTATATCTCAGAATTTTGATATCAATGACCTAAGGTCAGGTCAATTTTGCGACCTCCCTATAAGTCAATGGGAGAAAATTGAAATGCGCCTCTTTTGGACGAAAGACATTATAAACACTCCCAAACACCGAATTACAAGTGGTTTAGACACACTGAACATGAAAATGGTGTCCGTGACCCTTGTTTATGCCCTGAGGTCATCTTAGGTCACGAATGGTATCTAACAGTTTTTCGCAAATAACTTTTGATAGAGGCATGCTAGAGCGATGAAAACGCCTTAGATGTGTTCAGATCGACGATACGGATCGACTGATATGCAACATGACCCTTTCCGGTCAGGTCATGACCTTGACCTGAGGTCAAATTTTCAAGTTGACCTTTCAAGGTCAAGTTATAGTTCATTCGATGCGTCTTGAGGAGAGGAACACGATGCCGGTAAAAGTAAGCTCGTACAGGGCTTGGGTCAAAAGTTATTGCAGAAAAACTGTTTCCGAAAAAATCGGCTATTTTTGCAGTTTTTGCCCCCTGCAGGCAAAACCGTTGACGTTAGGTCAAATCTGACAGAATAACCCAGAAAGGGCGTTAATAGGGCTATCGAATGCGCTTTTCCGCGGCGCTGTAGCTCTATTGGTTCCCGAGTTATGCGTTGGCTTTTTGGAAATTTTCGACATTCGACCTGGAAATCGGCGAAATTTTGCCTTCAATGACCTCTGGTGACCTGACCTTTGACCTGACCAAAAAATTGACCGAAGTGATTTCGTCATTATTTTTGACGCTCTTTCGAACGCCGCCTTCCGCGTATCGCTACGTGGCCCAGGAGCCGAGTTACAAGGGGGGGGGGGTGTTCAAACACCCCCCCCCCCCCAGCAGGGCGTGGAAATCCAGGACCCCCAGCCGGGCGCGGGTTAACCCGCGCCCTGCTGGGGGGTGTTTGAACACCCCCTTCCCTTGTGGTTTTTCGCGAATATCTCAAAAACGGCGGCGCGGAGCGCCGCCGTTTTTGGTACACCTTATCATACATCGATTCTACACATGTTGTGAAAATTTCAGAACAAGGTCATTCAAGGTCAGGTCACCAGGTCACTTGAAGTGACCTCACCTCATAAAAACTTTCAATGCCTGTCATAGCTACACCGAGTGACCGATCGCTTTTAAACTTTCAGCGATTGCTAAGGGCAATAGCATGTACAGAATGTATATCTCAGAATTTTGATATCGATGACCTAAGGTCAGGTCAATTTTGCGACCTCGCCATTATAAGTCAATGGGAGAAAATTGAAATGCGCCTATTTTGGATGCAAAACACTCCCAAACACCGAATTACAAGTGGTTTAGACACACTGAACATGAAAATGGTGTCCGTGGCCCTTGTTTATGCCCTGAGGTCATCTTAGGCCACGAATGGTATCTAACAGTTTTTCGCAAATAACTTTTGATAGAGGCATGCTAGAGCGATGAAAACGCCTTAGATGTGTTCAGCTCGACGATACGGATCGACTGATATGCAACATGACCCTTTCCGGTCAGGTCATGACCTTGACCTGAGGTCAAATTTTCAAGTTGACCTTTCAAGGTCAAGTTATAGTTCATTCGATGCGTCTTGACGAGAGGAACACGATGCCGGTAAAAGTAAGCTCGTACAAGGCTTGGGTCAAAAGTTATTGCAGAAAAACTGTTTTCGAAAAAAAAATCTGTTATTTTTGCAGTTTTTGCCCCCTGCAGGCAAAACCGTTGACGTTAGGTCAAATCAGAGAGAATTGTTCAGAAAGGGCGTTAAAGGGACTATCCCACCTTTAACCCGCGCCCGGCTGGGGGTCCTGGATTTCCACGCCCTGCTGGGGGGGGGGGTTGTTTGAACACCCCCCCTTCTAACTCGGCTCCTGGGCCACGTAGCGATACGCGGAAGGCGGCGTTCGAAAGAGCGTCAAAAATAATGAGGAAATCACTTCGGTCAATTTTTTGGTCAGGTCAAAGGTCAGGTCACCAGAGGTCATTGAAGGCAAAATTTCGCCGATTTCCAGGTCGAATGTCGACAATTTCCAAGAAGCCAACGCATAACTCGGGAACCAATAGAGCTACAGCGCCGCGGAAAAGCGCATTCGATAGCCCTATTAACGCCCTTTCTGAGTAATTCTCTCAGATTTGACCTAACGTCAACGGTTTTGCCTGCAGGGGGCAAAAACTGCAAAAATAGCCGATTTTTTCGGAAACAGTTTTTCTGCAATAACTTTTGACCCAAGCCTTGTACGAGCTTACTTTTACCGGCATCGTGTTCCTCTCGTCAAGACGCATCGAATGAACTACAACTTGACCTTGAAAGGTCAACTTGAAAATTTGACCTCAGGTCAAGGTCATGACCTGACCGGAAAGGGTCATGTTGCATATCAGTCGATCCGTATCGTCGAGCTGAACACATCTAAGGCGTTTTCATCGCTCTAGCATGCCTCTATCAAAAGTTATTTGCGAAAAACTGTTAGATACCATTCGTGACCTAAGATGACCTCAGGGCATAAACAGGGGTCACGGACACCATTTTCATGTTCAGTGTGTCTAAACCACTTGTAATTCAGTGTTTGGGAGTGTTTATAATGTCTTTCGACCAAAGGAGGCGCATTTCAATTTTCTCCCATTGACTTATAATGGGGAGGTCGCAAAATTGACCTGACCTTAGGTCATCGATATCAAAATTCTGAGATATACATTTTGTACATGCTATTGCTCTTAGCAATCGCTGAAAGTTTCAAAGCGATCGGTCACTCGGTGTAGCTATGACAGACATTGAAACTTTTTATGAGGTGAGGTCACTTCAAGTGACCTGGTGACCTGACCTTGAATGACCTTGGTCTGAAATTTTCACAACATGTGTAGAATTGATGTATGATAAGGTGTACCAAAAACGGCGGCGCTCCGCGCCGCCGTTTTTGAGATATTCGCGAAAAACCACAAGGGGGGGTGTTCAAACACCCCCCCCCCAGCAGGGCGCGGGTTAACATGGGGTTTGAGTTGAGATAGCCAAGTTTGCGGCGAGGTTCAGAAACCACTATCTATCTAGGTTGCAACCCCCGCGGCCTCTTGGTGTTGAAGAAATTCGTTCCCTTCATTTGAAAATGGGCCTTGTACAAGGCCCTATCTTCAACATGGAGCGACCGTTAGTGTGACGTCACCTCGTTTAGTCATTCTGATTTAAATGGGTTTGTTCGTTGAAAAATCGCTTAAAACTTGGTCTGAACTTTGTTGTGGTGCCTACAGAGTAAAAAGAATCAGCTTTATGACAGTAATGTGGCCTGGGGAAGGAGGTAATTTTGGGCTGTGACGTCACATATTTGAAAGTTTGTGTTTGGAATATGGGGAGCCTATGATGTTTAATGAAAAATAAATGCCAGAACCGTGTTCCTGGTCATCCAATCTATAAAGTCGGGCACAATTTAACTGGTTTTAACAACATTTTAGAAGGTGGGATAGTCCCTTTAATAGGGCTATCGAATGCGCTTTTCCGCGGCGCTGTAGCTCTATTGGTTCCCGAGTTATGCGTTGGCTTCTTGGAAATTTTTGACATTCGACCTGGAAATCGGCGAAATTTTGCCTTCAATGACCTCTGGTGACCTGACCTCTGGTGACCCCCCAGCAGGGCGTGGAAATCCAGGACCCCCAGCCGGGCGAGGGTTAAGTTGTTGTTGGTTGTTTCGGTTGTTTCATCGTATTTTTTCATCTGATGTGGCACTAGTAGTTGCCTGGTAGTTGGTTGCCTGCCTGATCTATAAAACAATCAATCATTAATTTATCTTCTAAATTCTATCAATAACATTGATATAAATCTATCAACTGAAATTATGTCTACGGGATTCTGTGCACTAATATTGTGAGATTGAGATTTAGTCAGATTCGGTCAAGTCTGGTGCATTCGCCAGATAACCTGTTGTACGTACCCCGTTGGATATCATAGGTACTCGGTGAAAACCTAAGGAAGCTGTCAATTCGAAGAAGCAAATGAGGCGGTGCGACTCCTCAAAAAGAGTGTTAACCCGCGCCCTGATGCATCAGGGGTCTGCCGAGCAACGCGGTCTGATGGGGGGGGGCATTTTTGTCCCCCTAAGATCTCGAGAACCACGCAACATAGCGACAAGCGGCAAACGGCGTTGGATAGCCCCAGCGGGGAACTACCTCATGACCTAATTTCATTGACCTCGGTCCAACCGATGACGTCACAGGTCAGGTCAAAGTTCGAATTTTCACCGTCTACAGACATTTCAAGAAATGCGTTGTTAAATCGAGTAAAATGCATTTCATTGAAAATCATCGATGGGGAAATGTTCGTCAAACACATATTTTGCTATTTGAGTAACTGATACCAGGTCAGGTCACAGAGGTCAGGTCACTGAGGGTCACAATTTGAAAATATTATGTGATGCATGTTTTATGGTCCATTTTATGTCAAATGCGATTATGTGGGACAGACAGCCCTTGGGGGCAGTTGAGATTGTTTTAGTGAAGGTCAGGTCAAGGTCAGGTCAAAGTCAGGTCAATTTAGGACAAATTTCTAAATTGATATTTTGCATAAAATGGGTATTTATTCGATGCAGCTTGTCACGGAGAGTTCAATGGTGGTCTCCGTCCTGCGCTACGTGGTCTAGAATTGCTAAAAATTGAGTTCAAAAATTTGACGTCATCAATTTTGAACAGTTTTTTTCACTATAACTTGGCCAAAAACGGAGGTATCGATTTAAAATTTGGTATGTATGTCGAAGAGCGCAGGGACTATCACTTTTATTTCGTTTTTTTCGAAATTCGAAAAAAATGGATTTTTTTTTAGTTTTTCTTAAAAAAATCATTTTATTTTTATTTTGGGGGATAAAAACAAAAAATTTCGAAAATCCGAGATAGCAGTTTTGTAGCGCCGTCTTTTCTCTACACAACCACATAAAGAACTTTAAAATTGCTTGTTAACTGTAGATTTGGTGAGCGTTTAAAGATGTCATGTTTTTTGCTCATTTTTACTCGAACATGACCTCAGTTTGACCTCAATAACTCCTGACCCGAGGTGACCTGTGACTTGAAATTTTGTGTGAAGGTGTCAAACTGATGCCCGGGATGGTACCCAAAATTTGATGGCGCTGCGCGCCGTTTTCTCGCTATTTAAGAAAAACCACAGGGGGCCAAAATGGCCCCCTCATCAGGGCGCGGGTTAAAAAAGCTGTCCAATGCGCTTTTCCGCGGCGCTGTAGCTTTATTGGTTCCCGAATTACCCGTCGGGTGATTCGAAAAGGTTGAAATAGACAAAATTTGAACTTTAATGACCTCTGGTGACCTACACTTTGACCTGACCTAAAAAATGACCGAAATGCTTGACCCATTATTTTCGATGCTCTTTCGATTGCCGCTTACTGCGTTTCGCTACATGTCCCAGGAGCCGTATTAGAAGGGGGCTGAGGGGGTGGGTGGGTGGGTGGATGGGGTGGGGAGGGTGGGTGGGTGGGGGTGTTCAAGCACCCCCGCCGGCCCGGCGTGGTTGGCGCCGAGCACCGCCCAGGTGCGGGTTAACCCTATTCTTGGCGGGCTCCGCCGGGACAAGAAACTGGCGGGGGGGGGCCGATTCGGCCCCCCTTCAGATCTAAAAAACTGCACATCGCAGCGACAAACGGCGAACGGCGTTTGATAGGTCGTTTAACCCGCGCCCCAGTGGCGGTCTCGGCCAACTTCGCCCTAGTGAAGGGGGGCATATGTTACCACCCACCTCTAACTCAAAAACTAAGAGGGCTAGAAAGACGCGGTAAAAAGCAGTCGATAGCTCTCAATACGTACGTTTGAAAGTATTTCGGTCATTTTTCACCTTAGAGCAATATTGGGGTCACCAGAGGTCATCAAAGGTCAAAATTTGCGAATTGTCATATTTTTCAGAAAACATGCCCCTATCTCAGGAACTATGGTAGCTAGAAAAACGCATGGAAAAGCAATCGATAGCTTTTGAACTCTTCTTTTGAAAAGGTCATTATCAATATTGTCCTCAGGTCAACGGTTTAGCCTCCAGAGGGCACAAACTCCAAAAATAGCTGTTTTTACGAAAAGTGTTTTTCGACAATAACTTTCGACTACAAAAAGCCACGACATTTCTATTGCCAGAATCGTGTTCCCCTCACCGAGACGCGTCGAATGAACTATAATTTGACCTTGAAAGGTCAACTTAAAAATTTGACCTCAGGTCAAGGTCATGACCTGACCGGAAAAGGTAATGTTGCATATCAGTCGATGCGTCTCAACAAGACAAACACAATGAGACCATCCCCAGCGTTCTATCTCTTTCCAATCGCGAGTTATTGGCAAAAAACTGTTTGTAGCCTCAAATGACCTCGGATGACCTTTCTAGAGGCTATCAGCAAAAATGACACCTTGGTCATCACGAGTGGACTAAATCATTGTGATTCTGAAATATTTGGACTGTTCCTATGCGTACACACGGATCTAGAGGCATTTTCATTTTTCTCCATTGACTTGTAATGGAAAGGTCATGCCACTGACCTGACCTTAGGTCACGGATATAAAAAATCCGAGATATACAAATTGTAGGCTCCCATAACAGCATGCAATCCACCAAGTTTAAAACCTTTCTGACAAACACTGCAGGCTGGACATGATTGCAAACTTTTTTTAAGGCTTGGTCAGTTAACTTGGCCTGGTGACCTGACCTGACATGACCTGGGGTCAAAAATCTCACACATTGTCCAAAATTGATGTACCAAAAGCTACCCCGAGCGGCGCGGCGCTACGCGCCGCGGTTTTTTATTCACACGCGAAAAACGCGACAGGGTGGTAACATATGCCCCCCCCCCCACGGGGGCGAAGGTTAAAGATCTACAACTTTTACAAAAACATTTTCAGGTCAGGTCAATATTGAGGTCACCAGAGGTCATCAACGAAAAAATGTTTTGGAATTAGTTACCTATATAACTTTTAAACTAAGAAACATAGAGACATAAAACCAATACATTTTTTGTTGCTCTCGCCGAGGCGATGCGAAATAAGTATGTGATGACCTTCACAGGTCAATTTAAAATTTGACCTGAGGTCAAGGTCAGGTCATTCATCAATGAGGTTGTGGGGTATGGTCATGCTGCATACCAAACGACGCGCCTTGACCAGGCGAGCAGTTTGGTACCACTTAGAAGTCTTTAGCACCATCATGTCGTGATTTATTGACAGAAAAACGATTTATGACGTCACATGACCTCAGATGACCTTTGCCGGTGCCCCTGTCAATTAGCGGCACCAGGATCATCACTGATGAGATAATCTTCCATAATACTGAAAGAACTGGGTGGTTTTGACTCGTTTACACGAAGCAGGAGGCGTTTCAATATTTTCCCATAGGCTTGCAATGTAAAGGTCACGAGTCTGGCCTGACCTCAGGTCACAGATATGAAAATTCTGAGATATACAAATTGCACATACTGGTACCCTAACTAAAGCCTGAAGAGAAGAAATTGATCGGTCAAAAACTAGCTCTGGCGTGATTGCAAACTTTTCTGGGGTAGGGTCACCAAACCACCTCTGGTGACCTGACCTGAGGTCAGATCAACTCAAAATTTTCAGAAATGTTGCGTAAAAGCCTTTTAGAAAAAGTCAGAAAATTTGAGCTTCCTAGCTCAAAGCGTTTGGGAGATATAACCAAAAAACCTCAGGGGGGGCTCCTGAGGCCCTCCCCCGCCAGGAATAGGGTTAATAAATTTGATCGGCATTATGCTCCTGTCGGCTAAACGTGCAAAGTATAGGGTAGACGAAACTATGCTTTTTGAGCTCAAGTGATCAAGCTCAGGAGCTTTATCTCAGGTCAATGTCATCACTACACTTGAAAAGGACATGCTGCATATCGCCTATCTATCGGTCGATTCGTATCGTTGAGCTGAGCTCATTCGTCGCTACAGCAGGGCATATTTTAAGGCACTTACTGCGTCCCATTTTGGGACGCAGCCCCCTCGCCTTGGGACGTAGCCCCTGCTGATTTGACCCACTGCGTCCCTGCCCTGTGCCCTGTCCGGTTCCCTGACCTATGCCCTCCTGTCTACCCTGACCTGTACCCTTCCCTCTAAAATGTCCTGTGCCATGCCCTGTAACCTGCCGTGCCCTACTTTCTGCTTTCCTCAGTGCCCTACTCTGTTCCTTGCCCTGTGCCCTTAGTCGTAGCACGTGCCCCATAGGCGCGGGAGCCGGGGGGCAGTGGGGGCAACTTGCCCCCCCCCCCCAACTCTGGGGCCGTGGGGGTGGTGCCCCCACAGCTTTGAGACGGAATACCACACTTTTTTTGCAAATGTTTTCTTTTTTGTTGATAAAGCCGAGGGGTGAAAAATAAGTGGCCTAAAACCGGTGAGAAAACTAGATTTGGGGGTACCCTAGGTTGATCTCTACTATGGTGTGCCCCCCCAGTCGGAAAGTAGTTCCCGCGCCCCTGACGTGCCCTCTGCTCAACTTTGGGACGCAGTAAAAATTTGTTAAAATATGCCCTGCGCTACAGCATGTTCTTCATCAAAAATTATCGTCGAAAACTGCTGCTGACATTTTCATAGTTTAGCAAGCTGCAAAATTAACCACAAGAATCGCGGCTCTGCGGCCATTTGTTGCGAAGTTATTCACCAAGAACGGAACCGTACCTTGGGGCACTTGACCTGACCTTAGAAGTCACCGGTTGACCTATGACCTTAAAATCGGGTACCAATCTCTGCGTCTCGTAACGGCGCACACGCCCGTTTTTCCGCGATGCGCTAGCGCTCCACCAGGGGCGAAACGGCGAGGGGGTCGTACCCCCCCCCCCGGCGCGTAGGGTTGAGACCATAAGTGTAGGAACCATGGGTGCAAGGGTGCAGCTGCACCCACAATATTTCTCCAGTGGGTGCAGACAATGTATTCTGCACCCACAATAATCTGAACCAAAAACCCCTTTTCTCATCAACACTACTTCCCATGCAGCACGGCAAATTCAGGATATGTTGCCCACTATCCATCTTTCGAAGCATTTGCTTTTGTGATGGTCTTCAAAACTTACATTTGTGCTGAAGAAAAAAAGGAAATGGAGCATGTGATTGAACACATACCGAGCCGATGACCCACTGTCAAAATTTTTAGCTCGATATCTTCGAAAATGGCCAGGTTGGCCGCTTTTACTTTTTGCGATAGTCAATATTGACAATATTAACCCTCGCATGTGTGCGGCGTTTTCCAGCTTCTAATGTGTAGGGGGGGGGGGGGGGGCTGATCGAGCTATAGCTCGATAGTAGCTCCGCGAAGCTCTATAGAGCTTCGCGGAAAAAAACGAGGGCGTTGCCCGTGACGAGAGGAAGCCGATGATACCCAATTTTAAGGTCCTAGGTCATTGGTTGACCTTCCAGGTCAGGTCAATGTTCCAAAAGTCGTGAAAATCGGGACCTACTAGAACTGCGTAAAGTGAAGCTGTTATCCGTTTTTTTCGGGGTGCTGACCACGAATATCATGTAATAGTCCGAGGTCATCAAAGGTCAATGACCTGACCTGACCTTCAGGTGACCATCACACCCACCGTGATGCATGGGACGAACATTATTTCACATGTTTGGACGTCTACAATCACAAAAAGACTGGAAACGCACGGATTATAATGTGAGTTAACATACGCCAAATCGCGATTCCGGCCAAACATGGTCTCGAGAATCAGGTCACAGGTCAAAGGTCTTTTGGGTCAGGGTCATGAAATTTTCAGAGTAGGTGTAAAACTGATCAACTCGAGGGTACTTAAAGTTTCGTCGCGATCGGCCGCTTTTTGCGCGAGTTATTTGCGAAAAACTATGGGGGGCTCATCCGACCCCCTACACATGCGAATTAATTCCAAATGCACTTATCAGTCGGTACCTTTTCGACATGGTATACACCCCCCTCAAAGCTTGTAACGAGTCTTCGCTCGGGTGTCGCTCCCAACCCCCCCCCCCACCGCTTCACCGGCCATGGCTGGATGTCTGCACCCATGCACCCACAATGTTCCAGCCGTTCCTACGCCCATGGTTGAGACCTTGAAACTGGGTACCATTCGGTGTGTACTGTTAAGGGACACAGGTCCTTATTCAGTTCAGTTCAGTTCAGTTCAGTGTATTGGAACATTCCAAACAATTGGGTATTACTGTTCCACGTCAAGTACATGAAGCATATAAAACCACAACCATACACATCGAAAACCAAAACACTAAAAAACGCAGAAAGATGGTGTTTAAAACAGATATAAAACATATATAAAACAGTGAACCACGCTACATTATATCGATGTGCTGTTCGACATTCAGCGCTGCCGTAAAAGCTCTAATTGTGGCCGCCTCCCGGACAGGCGATGGTAGTGAGTTCCACGCTGAGGCTGCTCGGCGAGAGAAACTATGCCGCGATGCACTCAAATTACATCTGCACAGGTGCAGGTCACCCCTGTCGGTGGCACGCGTGCATCTCGCCGATACGCTCTCCCGTCGGGTGAACATTTTCCGGATCGCAAATATATTATGTATATGTATGTATGTATATTATGTATATGTATATTAATTCTGAGTAGAAAATTATACATGATTTCAAATAGATTATTCGCGAGTCTGTACCTAAATTAGGAGCGAAATGGTAAAAGGAGACTCCCGCCGAGCGATGGTTAGCTTTGCTTTACCAATAGGAAGTCTAAAAAACAAATCAGATGTAAAACATCTGCATTTGAAGACTCACACTTGAAAGTTACGAGAAGGATAATGCCCTCGAAGGAGCTTTTGGCTTCCATGGTTTTTGTCTCAACTGTTGTTCAGGAATCGCACAAAATGAATGATGTTTCCTCTTTTCTTTTTCAGTCGAGGGCGGACCTTGCTACCTCCCTAACCTTCAGACCGGTGTGGCAGCGAAGGACACAGCGTACGTCAGCAGTAGCACACATCAATGTGGCAAAGGGCCGGAGTCATGTCTGAAACAAGCTCTATGTACTACAACAGTAGTGCCCTCAGCTCCAGCGAGGGCCATTACTCCGAGGTATACGAAAGCGGAGTTCAGGTTCATAACTACAGCAATGTCGTTGGAAGCGGCACGTCCCCCTTCCATCTTGAGGGATCTATTGAGGCATCTCTCCAGCTCAGTCATAGCAGGAGTACTCAGGACCTCCGGTACATCAGAAGAGCGGGCGGAAAACCGAGCACGATGTCAAGGATGTCATCACCTCCTTCGTCATTTGGCAGCGAGGCCGACTCGGCCGACACTCGGCAAACCGCCGACAGCTCACCGAGAAAGTGGCATCAGAAAATATATTCGGCGACTATGTGGGTGCGGAAGAAGGTAAAAAGACCAACGATAACTTTGTCTAGTTCCGAATCAGGCATCAGAGATTCAACCAGCCAGGGACGAGCCAGCCAGAAGAGAGAGAAATTCGTGATACAGCACCAGCCACTTCGTCAACATTACGGGTCGACCCTGTCTTTATCTGCCCAACAGACTTACGACGAGCCAGTCTATGCGTCTGTGCGGCCTCGCCGGGGGATGAGGAGCGCGCTGAGCGGCTCCAGTCTATTCGACCTCTCCAGCGAGGAGAGGCCCCCGCCCGTCCCGGACCGCTCGAGCAGACCTCCGGCTCCGGGCGGGCCTCCGGCTCCGGGCGGGGACTCGGCGCTGCGGCCGCTGCCGACCGTCTGTGCCGAGTTCTCCGCCGAGAGTGAGTGCGAGTGGGAGGACTGTCCGCACCTGCACCTGTGCCCCCGGTGGCTGGTGGGCCGGTGTCCGGTGCTGCGCCGCTGTCCGCTGCCGCACTCGCTGCGCACGGCGCACAACCTGACCGTGCTGCGCGCCGCCGGCTGGCAGCAGGACGAGCGCCACCAGCTCAGACGCTGGCTCTTCTTTCAGGCCCGCTGCGAGCGGCTGGAGGCGGCCGGCCTGCCGCCACTCTGTGTCAGCCACGCGCGCGGCGCCTGCGGAGCGCAGCCGTGCGACGCACTGCACATGTGTCCAGAGTTCCTGACCGACGTGTGTGCGGCGAGGCGCTGTACGCGGGGCCACGACCTCGTCGGGGACGACAACAACCGTCTTGTCCTGGCCCAGCATGGACACGATAATATGCCGGTCAGGGATCTTTTGACCAGCATCAGGGAATCCATGACAAAGCCACCTCGCCTGCTCTGATGTGGGCAGACAGCCGTAGACTCATCCATCATTGTAGCATGCATCGTTGTAACGCATCGTTGTTTTACAAGGATTACGATGTTAGCTTCGACCGTGGAATACCACAACCCTCCAGCTACTAAATACTACGACGTAACGACCTTGATGCGAATGTCGAAAATTCGAAACGAAAATGACAAACGACTAGTAGCCGAAAAAAACGAAGCTTGAATTGAATAGAAATTTCGTACATTATCATATTCCCCGACGTTAGTCGCCGCATAGCGTGCCACCGGAAGGGCATTATCCCCTCCCATGTGTATTGTGCATATTCTGCTTTCATCAAGTACCTTGATTATTAAGTGTTATTTGCAACTGCTGCATAAAGCACCATACAATGCAATGTGAGCCGTGCCATCCATGCATTTCCAAATGAATACACAATACACATGCTAACGCTGAATAGGCCATCTGACATCGCACAGTCTACGCTTGTATGTTGCTAGTTTACTATGGTGATGCAAATAAGTGGTTGGCCTTACATTTGAGCAGTGAGCACTACATATTTAATTCGCCCTCGCATGGCCTAGTATTGCCCCAGACAAAAATAAACTTACTTCGCATTTTGTTTAGTTTTTAAATCTGCCAAGTCAGTGATCCAATAAATCCTGAGTTTGACCCTTGAAAGGTCTCCCTAACTGTATGCTACGAGTATATAGATAGAAATAGTGCTCGAATTTTAGCGTTTTCATGTAATTCCTTTTATCTTTTTTTTTTTTTTGCTGAATCAAGTCAGATGCATGGGGAGGGTGAAGCGAATACTTCACGAAACGTTTTTAATTATGTGGATATTGCTTTCATTGCATCAAATGATAAATGTGAGGTAGCATCTGTTATTGGTGCCAGGTAAGACAACTAAACTTTAGGAACTTTAGGAACTTAGGAACTTTTAGGAACTTTAGGACAACTTTAGGAACCCGAAACCGCCTGGCGCCTGGGCTATTTCCGTGCCCACGACCGCCTGGGCGGGGGAGGGGGGATCCGACCCCCTGTCATCTCGAGAACCAACGGTCGTATCGAGCCCTGTGAGGCGGCTTTTGAAAGCTCTCCTTGAGACCTTTCACCTTCCCAAAGCGTTCTTAAGAGTTCGAGATTGCGGTTTTGGCGATTTTTCGAACATTTACCTTTTGTGGCGAAAATGTCGTGTTAGTAAAAACTGAAGTCGGTATATCGAAAAGAGTTATTAACTAAACTACATTAGAATTCTACAACACACGTCGAAATGTTGTAGTAGAAGGTATGCCGAGTTTCACGTTTCGATTCATGGGTATTTCAAGAAAGAACAGGGGGACGTAGAAACGACCCCCTCCCCCACCCCAGGCAGTCACGGCCGAGGATTAAAGGAGTATGAGAAGATAAATGCGATATCAGATGCTGGAGCAGCTTGGGCTGAAAATACATTAGCTAAGTGCCCTGGCTATCGGTGAAGTAAACAAACCCCTCGACTAGTGACCGCCCCTTGCTTGAGACGGTCTGCAGATTGCTATCAGCAAACTATCAATCATTAAGAACCTGGTCCGGGGCCACACTCGGGCAGTTTTCCAAGTTAATGAGCAGGCGTCGGGAGGGCATTGCGAAGCCGCTGACGTACGGTGAAACACTCCCAGCAGGTAAGCACTATTAGTCAAAAGCTCTTTTATGGGACAATCTATCTGTCCGACAAGCTGGAAAGCGGTTTTCACTTCTTTGTGTGGGATTCCAGCCATCTCTCATAGTGGGGAGGAGCGAAAAAAGAAAATACCAATTATCACGAAAACTTAGAGAGATTTAAAGACACGGAGTAACCAGTCCCTAATGCTTAAAAGAATAATTCTCGAAATGTGCTTGGTGAAGTGTTTCAGAGTTTTCAGTTAGGTCGCATTGAGGCCACTGAATGCCAACAAAGGTCAACTTTTGCGCTTTCCCCGCAACTGCTGGCAGCATTCAACGCTTGAATGGGAATTAATCCGCGCCCTGCTGGTGGAAAGACGCTTTTTACACGCCATTTCCCAATTTTTTTTTCGCAAATGTCTCAAAAACGCATATATCAAATATTTCTCTTTTTTTTTGCAAGAAAAAAAAAACATATATGCTACATTCATATCAGGATCCCCCAAATCCTATAAACAGTAACACCTTGATCAAATATCTTTCAATAAACATCCTTTCATAAATTCCAGCGGCACCCAATCGTTGCAGCCTTTGGGCTACTGACCTGACCTGGAGGGTCAACCAACGACCTAGTACCTTCAAATTGGATAGCATCGGCTTTCGCTGTTCACGAGCAATGCCCTCTTTTTCCGCGAAGCTCTAGCCTTATAAAAGGCCGAGCGGCTGGGAGGGGGCCTATCGCCCCCCCCCCCATACGTCAGACGCTAAAGAAAGGCCGATACGGGCTATGGGTTAAATGCAATTAATGCGTAGAAAATAGATTCAAACATTTTTTTGCTCAATATTAATAAATCTTATCCATGCGTAACGGATCCTGACCCTCCATTCCCAGGTGCGTTTTGCAGGCAGGTCGGATTCAAGGCACCCGGCTGAAGGCATGGGCGTTCTTCATCAGACCGCTGCTACAATGATGACGAGAGGTACGTTACTGCAGCGTTCCGCGTAAGTCTGAGTCCACTGGAAGATTCAACAGCTCACCCGTCTTGAGCTCACCATATGAGGCCCTCCGATTCACGCAATCTCCGTTCGATCCACGCTCACTGGAACAAGGGGAGTGACTGAAAACTTCTGTACCATGGAAGCAGACTGGACCGCTCTTCGTAGGCCGCAGCGGGCGAAGGAAGGGCCGATGATAAAGGAGCTCAAGGAATTACTAAGGTTTAGATCGGGTATGGCTGCGGAAGAACAACCGCCACTTCGACATTCTGCTGAAAACATCGGTAGGTCTCAGACAAGGAGTGCTGATCCGCCGAGCCAAAGCCCAGGGACGAGAAACTATAAGAAGGTAAGCCATGAAAACACTGATAGTGATTGCAAGGTTCATGTCTCCAGCCACGAAGGAGGTGCAAATACCAGTGTGACTATTATCTTTGGTCAACCAGAAAATCAGCCGAGGGTAGAAGCCAAGAGTACGGCCAAACCACCCTCTTCCACTGGAGGGCACCCTGTCAAGATTCCAAGCGAAACCCAGCCAAGAGCTTGTGAAAGATGTTCATGCGGCGCAGCTGACATCGACAAGCCGGCTGGGGAGGAGTCTCATCATCCTCAAACCACTGGTATCCCTCGCATGTCGCCCTCATCGACAGCTGCTTCCCCAGGTGAAGGTGGAGCAGCGCAACAGCCGACGGAGCCCCAGAGCAGATACACTTCATCATCGGTAGGAGGCGACAATCATGAGGCACCGAACGCCCATGCCGAGCCTTCTGTTCCAGGGTCGGAGAACCGAAAAATGAAGGCAACCTCCCTGCAAGAAAATGGGGATCAAGACGAGAGTCATTTGGCCACGTCATCCGTTTCTCATCCACCACCAGGTGAAGCACCACCCTCTGATGGGGGGCAGCAGAGGCTGCCTAGTGTTTGTCATGCGTTCACCAAATCTTCCTGCAGACGCGCTATCTGCTGGGACCTTCACGTGTGCGCCGCCTGGCTGACTGGACGGTGCAAAAACATGCGCCCCTGTCGACATCCCCACTCGCTGTCCACGGCGCATAATCTGGGAGTACTCCACGCTGCCGGCTGGCAGGGAAACCAATGTGACCTGGTGCGCCGCTGGCTCATCTTCGAGGCCCGCTGCCAGCAGGTAGAGGCCGACGGCCTGCCGCCGCTCTGCGTAGATCACGCGCGCGGCGTCTGCCCAAAGAAACCGTGCGACGCGCTGCACATCTGCCCTCGCTTCCTGTCTGGTGCCTGCCAAAGGCAGAGCTGCCCGCTGGGCCATGAACTTTTGGATGCACACAACAGGCGGGTGGTGAAGGATGCGGGCCATGAAGATGTGGCTCACAAGAAGTTGCAGAAGCAGATCGCCAAATACCTGCCGTGACAGAACCAACCCAGCGGCTTACGTTCCTCTGCCCAACGCGCCAGCCGGGGTGGTATTACCGAACCAAGTGCCAAAGAGCGGTACTATACCACCAATAGAAAATTAATTTAATCAAGGCTGACATTGTTTTTCACTGGCCTACCTGCCACATGCACATGGGGTGCCATGGGTGAAGCTTTTCCTGTCCCTAATCTCAAATTTTATGGTCGAAACTGGAAATGCGGTACTCATTGAACGGATGCGACTTCCACATTTGATTGATAAATCTGGACAGGAACGTAATCTTACCGTATGTGTTGAGACAGTGGTGCTGCTAATAAAATGTTATTGTCACAGAAAGTGCTACTCGACTAGTACCTGCAATGTTGTCAATTGTCATTAAAATGCCCGCGCGTCCCTTTTAGATCAAGTGCTTTTGTGTTAGGATGCTATTTTAGATAAGTTTGCCCTGCATTTGAGCCTACGTCATTATTGAGGGAAGGGTTGCAGATGAATCTCAATTTGAATAGAATTAAAAATAAGCCGTGACGAGTTAGGTGAACATAGCGCCGTTCAAATTGGGAAATTGATTCTGCCTGGGTTTAATTCCTGGACTTACGATAAAAATGTACCGACTTATTCGCACGTTTTATATAGATTGAGAGAACACTGTATGACTGATTAGCGTAGTGATTGTCACCCTACCATCATCCAGATTCAATAACTACCTATTCTAACAGTAATGGTCGTGGACCGTGGTACCTCCCATCGCCCGAGATGCGACTTAAGTTGAAATCTGCCACGACGTCCACATTGTCACTGTGCTCTGTATGCACGTGCGCGATGCCTAATTTGCGCCAGAACCCGTGCCCACGCCGATAAAAGTAGCACCTCTAAACTCACCCCACGATCTCTGGCGCATTTTACGAACCCACCTGAGGCGGCGGGCGGGTGCGAAGTGGCACTGAGCTACCGCTGCCACTTTCCCGGCTGTCCATCTCCCGGGACGGTGGACGACCCCGATGGAGCACCCCTGAGGACCGGTGACAGGGTCACTACTCACCTGATACTCTCGCTCGGCCGGTCACCGGGATTGCTGCTGCTGCATACTGCATGCGGCAAGGACGTGCTGTGAAGAGGGCAGCAAATTGCTTATGGCAAGGTAGGTATTGCTGGGGATAGTCAGTCGAGCGGAGGAGATTACAAACGTTTTGGGGCACCGATGGGTAGATTATTGACATAGATGATCCTCTATGGCTCCAAATGGAACACAAATATATTTTTCCAAGCGGGTTTTACTGAAAACCGAGCGACGAAGGAGCGAGTTTTTTTCTGGAAAATGCGAGGAAAATATATCCGATATTCCACGAGTGAGCCATAGAGAATCCAATATCTTTTCTGTGTATTTTCATTATGGTCTTATTCATAATTAATTAAAATACTTTGTTCAAATGTATTCATGGATGAAATAGTTTCAATTTAGTAATAAAATTGTTTTTAATCAATTAGTTACATCACAACAGCGACCAAAATGGTCGATTATTGACGCTCTATAATTTTTACGCTTGGTTTTCGGTTATGAACCCACAAGACATTATCTTTCCATCTCAGATGAATGCAAAGATGACAAGTTCCTATCATTTCATCTCAGAAGAGTGCAAGATAAGAATAACCTTGCACTGTAGACCCAGTGGCAAATAAACCTCCACTTGAAAGATATGAGCATTGACAAAATGGACAATCAGCAGGAGAAGGGCTGCACTAAGTGGTAGCAGATGTAGGTACAGCGACAAACTGATTGCTGAAGTAGGTATGTCAATCAGACACCATTACCAGTTGAAGACACACCAGTTACAGACGTTACAGTAACCAGTTAATACAGACACAGGTTTGTTGTGTTCGGGTATAGGGGGTGTAGACTTGGACCGCCTCTGCGGCCCCACCTCTGTGTGCCTGGGAGCGCCCCTGCCGGCGCTCAGCTGTCCGTGCGCGCCAAGCGGCGTGAGTGGCGCACGGGACGAAAACTGACGCTCGCCATACTTGTTTACTTTTTCGGGTATCTTTTCGGCCTAACGTCTCGCAGTCAATAAATCGCATTTTTCCGTTTCTACATTTCCATTTCGAACCGATCAACAACAACTTAACATGGCGCGGTCGGTAACTGGTTATGTATGCGGATTTTAAAGTGCAGTGAACAGTGGTAGGTGCGTGATGAGTGACATTGATAAACTGACCCAGCTGCTCCTGCAGCAGGCGCAGCTGTCGGCGCAGCGTGAGGAGCGCCTCGGTCAGCTCGTGGAGCGGCTGGTCGCCGATCGACAGCCGCCCGCTGTCGTCGCCGGGGATGAGGTACCCCCCGCGACCCGGCCGCCGGCGGCCGCCCCGTCCGTGCGGCTGCCGGCTGCTGCGACACCGGCGCCGCATCTGTCGTCATCTACGTCGCTGCGTGACTTCGCCGTTTGGAGGGAAAAGCTGGACGGATATATGCTTCTCACTGGCGCGTCAGCACTACCTGTTACTGCACAGCGAGCCGCTCTCCTAAGCCTCCTGGACGAGGACTGGCACCGGGTGCTGCGTTACGGCCTCAGCGTCACGGACGACTCTCCCCTCTCCGAGGTGGTGGACGCGATGGAGAGCCACCTCCGAAAACAACGCAGTGTCCTGGTGGACCGTCGGGCCTTCTACGCCCGTGTGCAAGAGGAGGGCGAAAACTTTGAGGAGTTTTTGTGTGGTGCAAAGGAGCTCGCCGCGTTTTGTGACTTTTGCACGCACTGTTACGATTCACGGTTGCGTGATAAGATCGTGTGCGGCCTGCGAGATGAAGAAACCGTAAAACGGCTGCTGGAGGATCCGGAACTCGACCTGAAGAAGGCCGTAGATATCTGTCGTGCGTCGGAAAACGCCCGCGCTACCTGCTCTGATCTCCGCGCGCCGAACGCATCGCTGAACCGGCTGTCAGCGTACCGCCGGTCAAAGTCGCGTGATGCGCGCCCCGCGGCCCAACCCGGCGGGCGTTCCGCGGGTGCAGCTGGCGTGCGCCGCCCCCTGGCGCGCGATGCGCGCCCCGCGGCCCAACCTGGCGGGCGCTCCGCGGGCGCGGCCGGCGCGCGCTGCTGCCGCTGCGGGCGGGCCGCCCACGCAGACCCGGCGGCGTGCCGCGCCACTAGCGCCACCTGTAACTCGTGCGGCCAGCGCGGCCACTTTGCAGTGGTATGTGTCCAGGTGGCGCGCGAGAGCACCGTTGCCCCCGTCGAGCACGCAGCACCAGAGCCGCACATCGGCCGTCTAATACGAGACGTCTATGTAAACGGCGTCTCTACACGGCCGACACCTCCCGTGTCTGTTCGACTGTCTACCGCAGCTGGTGTGTTCACCATGGCGGCCCGGGCCGACTCCGGTGCCGAGGCGACAGTCATCGGAGAAGACAGCCTGTCTTCTATCTGCGTGGAACCAGCGCAGTTGGAGCCCTGTATCGGCCAGCCCTTCTCAGCAGTGGGGAGACACCCGCTCACCTGTATCGGGTCGTTCCAGGCTGCTCTGGAGCTGGGCGACCGATCGACCACCGCCGCCGTGTTCGTCATCAAGGAGATGACTGGCCTGCTACTCAGCTGGTTCGACTGTGTGGCGCTGGGGATTCTGCCGAGGGATTTTCCGGCACAGATCCGGTCTGTCGAGGACGCACCGCGCCCCACTGATGACACCACTCACTCTGGTGACGTCACACCCTCTGATGACGTCACACCGTCTGCACTGCCGGCCGTTGCCGGCTCTGCTCGATGCGCCAGCGACCGCCCTACCCCGTGTGAGACGCCGCGTGACAGGCTCTGTCCGGCCACCGGGGCCGAGACGGGCGGGCCGGCGCCGCCGGCCGATGGACCCAGCCCGGCCGCCGGCCTCGGCGGTCCGCTGCCGGCCTGGAACAGCGACTCAGACCCACCGGAGGCGGTCCGTGCCGCTCATGCCGCCGCTCTGGTGCAGTGTTTCCCGCGCGTGTTCGGGCAAGATTCGACTCTCCGAGTCATGGACGGCGGCCCGATGAAGATCGAACTCCGGCCCGACGCGAGTCCGACGTCGGTCACCGCCGCGAGACCGATTCCCTTCGCCTGGCGGGCGGAGGTGAAGGCGCAGCTGGACGACCTGCTGAACCGCGGCATCATCGTACCCGTGGACTACCCGACGGAATGGTGTCATCCCATTTCGTGCGTGCCGAAGAACCCGTCCGGGTTTCGACTCTGCGTGGACCTGACGGGACTCAATCGGTACGTGAATCGACCCACGTACCCCTGCCGGTCTCCTCACGATGCCGTGACGAGTCTGCCCGCCGGGCACCGATGGATGTCGACTCTGGACGCCAAGATGGGCTACTTCCAGGCGCCGCTCGCTGAGTCAAGTCAGGACCTCACCTGCTTCATCACGCCGTGGGGCAGGTTCAAGTTCGTCCGCTGTCCGATGGGATGTAGTGCGTCTGGAGACGAGTACAACCGGCGCGGCGATGCAGCGCTCGGCGACATCCCAAACTGTGTCAAAATTGTTGATGACATCCTGGTCGTGGCACAGACGTACCGGCAGCACCTGCAGCAGGTGATCGAAGTCCTCCGGCGCTGTGACGACCGAGGAATCACGCTGAACCCGCAGAAGTTCAAGTTCGCCCAGAATGAGGTCAAATTCTGCGGCTACAAGATCACACCGGCCGGCTACACCACCGACCATGAGAAGGCCCGCGCCATCGCTGATTTTCCGAGACCGGAAAACGTCACCGACCTGCGGTCCTTCATGGGTCTGGTGAATCAGCTGAGCGGCCTCACACCGGAGCTGGCAGGCTCGACTCAGGCCTTCAGAGACCTCCTCAAGTCGCGCCGGGTCTGGCGCTGGACTGAGCAGCACGAGGCAGCGTTTCTGCACACGAAGATTGTGCTGTCGTCACCGCCGGTGATGGCATTCTTCGACCCGCAGCTGCCGACCGTGCTACAGACTGACGCTGCTAAAACCCGAGGGCTGGGTTTTGCACTGCTCCAGAAGCACGGCGAGGACTGGCGTGTGGTCCAGTATGGCTCACGGTTCCTGACAGATACCGAGAGTCGGTATGCCGTCATCGAGGTGGAGCTGGCTGCTGTACTCTGGGCCTGCAAGAAGTGTCATGTCTACCTGGCTGGCATGCCGCACTTCGACCTGGTGGTCGACCACCGGCCGCTGGTGACCATCCTGAACTACAAACAGCTCAACTCGATCGACAACCCGCGTCTGCAAAGGATGAGAGAGAAGTTGTCGGCCTACAGCTTCACCACCAGCTGGCAGAAGGGTTCGAGTCACGTGATCCCAGACGCGCTCTCACGAGCGCCCACCAGTGACCCCGCCGCCGACGACGACGGAGAGGTGGACGCAGCGGACGACCCGCTACACGCCTGCGTCATTGCCGCGCTGCAGGCCTCCGATCGGTCGGAAGATGGCGTCCAGCTGGCCCCGCTGATCGACTCAGCACTCGAGAGAGTCCGCGCCGCCGCGGAGCGCGACCCCGAGCACCGGGCTCTCAGCGAGGTGATTCTCGCCGGATTCCCAGAGAACCGGCACGAGGCGCCCCCGGCAGTGCGAGCTTACTGGGGAGTGCGCCATCAGCTCGCCATCGACGACGGGCTGGTGGTATATGGCGCTCGGCTGGTCGTCCCGTCCGCCCTCCGGCGCGGTGTGCTGGAGAAGCTCCATGACTCACACCAGGGCGTCGACCGCACCAAGCGCCGTGCCCGGCTCAGTGTGTACTGGCCGGGCATAGACAAACAGATCGCTGACACCGTCGCCGCCTGCGCTCAGTGCCGTCAGCGCCTGCCCAGCCACGCCCGGGAGCCGATGTGGCAGGAGGACGGCGCACCGACGCGCGTCTTCGAATCAGTCTCGGCCGACTACTTCTCCGCTGGAGGACACACGTACCTGGTGTACGTGGACCGGCTGTCCGGGTGGCCGTATGTCACTGTGTGTCCCCGCACGGCCTCGGCGGACCACCTGACGCGGCAGCTCCGACTGATGTTCTCGCAGACGGGCGTCCCGACCGTGTTCCGGTCAGACGGCGGACCCCAGTTTGCATCGGGCACGCTCCGCCGGTTCCTCCAGCGCTGGGACGTACGACATGAGATGTCATCACCGCACTACCCGCGCTCTAACGGGCACGCGGAGGCCTGCGTGAAGACAGCAAAGAAGCTGGTGCTGGCTGCGTCTTCATCGGGCCAACTGGACCAGGACCAACTGGACCGAAGTCTGCTCGAACTCCGTAACACGCCCCGAGCAGACGGCCGGTCGCCGGCACAGGTCCTCTTTGGCCACCCTCTTCGGTCCGGTGTGCCCACGCACCACCGCGCCTTCGCCCCTGAGTGGCAGCGAGCAGCCGATGTCTGTGAGGAAAAGGCTGCCGAGCTCCAGGAGCAGGCGGTCAGGCGATACGACGAGAGCACCCGCCGGCTGTCACCGCTCAAGATCGGCAGCCGGGTCGACCTGCAAGACCCCACCACCGGCCGATGGAACCGGATCGGAGTGATCGTGGGCGTCGGTCAGAGGCGCACGTACCTCGTCAAGACGGCCAGTGGCAGGGTCCTGTGGCGGAACCGCCGCTACCTGCGCCCATATCGGCCCCTTCTGACGGAGCCCACCCTGCCGGTGGCTCCGTCCGCCCCGCGCGCGCCCCAGCCGCCGCCGCCGCCGCCGCCGCCGCCGCCGCCAGAGCGCACCGCTGTCGCCGCCGAGCGGGCAGTCCGACCCGCCGCTGGTGCGCCTTTTGTGTGCCGCTCGCCGCCGGTGCGGTCACCCGAGGTGGAGACCGCCGCCGCCGCTCTCCCGCGTCGTTCTCGACGGCAGCGCCGCGCTCCTGGCCGGCTCCGAGTTCAATGGGGTGCGACCTCGTATGAGGAGTGACTGTCAGACAACGTCGTGCAGTGTTGTGTTTTTGTGTGTTTTTGACGACTGTTGTCTCGAGGGGGGATGTTGTGTTCGGGTATAGGGGGTGTAGACTTGGACCGCCTCTGCGGCCCCACCTCTGTGTGCCTGGGAGCGCCCCTGCCGGCGCTCAGCTGTCCGTGCGCGCCAAGCGGCGTGAGTGGCGCACGGGACGAAAACTGACGCTCGCCATACTTGTTTACTTTTTCGGGTATCTTTTCGGCCTAACGTCTCGCAGTCAATAAATCGCATTTTTCCGTTTCTACATTTCCATTTCGAACCGATCAACAACAACTTAACAAGGTTTACTGAAATCAGTCCGATGATAATTTAGTATTTGATAGATTTCAATCCCAATTGTTCTTTATTGGTGTAATTAATTATCACTAATGTTTCTTTTACACGTTGTGAATTTGGTAAAAACTACAAACCTCACTAATTCTAACTAAAGCTAAAACTTTTTCTCTCCATTTCCGTAGTTAGTTCGGCGTTTCCCTATCTTGTCATGGTTTTTTGTTGGTAGCAGGGGCGGATCCAGGAAAACTCCAAGGGGAGGGTCATGAATCGAAGTGGTGCCCCTACCTATACCCAAAATTAAAAACTCAACGGATTTCGTCCACTTCATTTTGGTGGTGCCCCCATTTTCAGTTTTTTTTCTTTTTATTTTTTTTTTGTCAGTATCTTAACTCTTAGCCACAACCAGGGGCGTCGCCGACGGGGGGGTCGGGGGGGTCGCGACCCCCCCACTCGTCAGAACCAGGGGGGTCGACCCCCCCACTTTTGGCGATGCTGAATATGCTTTTTTTAGCTATCATGTCAGGGAAGTTGGCGTCAGCAACATCAACAAATACAACGTCAGATTCAGAATCGTTTCAAGAGCTCCCTAGTCCCTATTGCTTATAGGTCAATAAGCTGTGGGCATGACAATATGATTTCATCATGACAATATGATTTTAGTCCCTTTTTATCCCTCAAATGAGCGAGCGCGTCAAAACTGACCCAAGCGTTTGTCTGATTGTCAAAATAATGGTTGCAGTGGATTCGTCGGATGACCTATCAGTAACTACGAGGTAGGTACCTGGTTAGCCTCAGCCCTGCTACCCTCGGACCTGCCTGCATAGGGGAAATGGGGTCAGATGGTGGATCCCTCTGGGGCTTTCCTAATAAGACGCGCAAAAAGGAGTATATTGCAACGAACGAAACTTCCAGTGACCTCGAGTTAATGAATTTTACACCTATTCTAAAAAAAAATTGGCCCTGATTCGAATATGGATGACCTTGGTTAACTTTTTTGAGTTTTATTTGCTTCCACTTACAAGAGTGGTTTTTGGGGCTGATTTCTAGTTTAGCGCCCGTTTGAACCGTTGAAGTAGTTTTGATAAATGATGGTTATGTAACATGTTACGAAGCCATCGTTGGTGGTTGTCAGTCACCCACTCTAGATGGCCGGCGGGAAGCCTGCTGGTCGACCTAACCTGACCCGACCCGATCTACCCAAAATGCATGGAGTCATCATCTTTGTTCAAGACTAACATCGAACTCGTACTCGGGACCCCGATAACAGCTACGGCTCACTAAGTTCTAGCAGGTGGACAGATTTTTCTTCTTTTGGGTGTTGACCTAAGATGACCCGGCCAAGACCTTGAAATTGGGCATCATCGGCTTTCTCTCATCACGGGCAGCATTTTCGCTCTTCCGCGAAACTCTACCTCGATCAGGGGCCGAAAGCACGCCTTATGCGTTACGTTGGTAAACGTTTTACCTTAGCGACCCGCAAAATACGAATAAGAGCTACAGCAACACAGAAAGCGTATTCGATAGCTTTTTAAAGCTCTTTCGCCAACTTCGCCTCAGATATGTCTTCGGGTCTACGGCTTGTGTACCATAGAGTCCAAACAGCTAAACGGACGGATTTTGCCGAAACATTTGTTCTGTAACAATTCCTATGATTCAGTGAATGTGTATGATATTCATGTTATCACCATCGTTTTTGTTTCGTCGAAACACGTCGCATGGCTTACAATTTGAACTTAAAAACTTGAATAGAAAACTTGACATCAGGTAAAGGTCATGACCTGACCGGAAAAGAACCTGCTGCATATGGATCGATCTGTGTTACTGAGCTGAACACACTCCAGGTGCTGTCATCGCTCTACAACGTCTCCATCAAATGTTGTTGTCGAAAATGTGTTAGAGACCTTTGATGACCTAATGACTGACCATTTCAGTCACCACTGGTCATTAGCTGCACCTTATCTCTAAAATGAACAAGGTGCCATGGCTACAAAAGTATCTAGCGTTTTTAGCATATTCTTTCAAAGCAGAGGGCATCGTGCTTTTCCCATATCTTATCATGATTGGTGAGGTCACACACCTATTTGACCTGACTTCGCTTCTCAGATGTAAAATCCCAGATTCATGAACTGTTGGCACTTATAATCCCATTCATTACACCAAATTTCAGACTTCTAGGAGTCAGGAGATAATCTATAGGGATGACAAGATTGCAGTTTTAAGAGGCATTAAAACTGAACTTGACATGACATTGTGACCTGACCTCAGGCGACCTCTGCTTGATTTTTATGCACGATGCAAAATTGATGCACAATAAGATATACCGCTGCTTTCGCGGCGCTGCGCGCCGAGGTTTTTCTCCGGGCACACGAAAAAAAAACCGGGAGTGTGGCTAAAAACAGCCCTACCCATCAAGACGAAGACCGGAAACCCGACCCCCCCACTCAAAAATCCGTGGCGACGCCCCTGGCCACAACCACATTTACCAATTGTAAGCAAGTATATATGAATGTGCTATGTGTATATATGTTGTGGACGCTGAGTAATGAGTACTTACCAGGAACGTTATCAGGTAAGCAAATCGTTGTCAGTCCGACGAACTTGACCCTGGCGTCTAAAGGGTCTGTCCTTGACACTTCAGGCTTGTCAGGGGCACCAAAGTCCTTCCAGGGACACCACAAACCTGCCAGGGGCACTTACGGTCTTGTAGGGGCGCCACAGGCCCGCCAGGGGCACCACAGGCCTGCCAGGAAGCAGGGGCACCGCAGGTCTAGCAAGTATACACGACAGGCCTGTCTGGGGCACAACGGGCCTGTTAAGCCCATGAGCACCCCTAGGGGCAGGGGCACCACAGTCCTTCCAGGGGCACCGCAGGCCTGTGAGGGGCACCAGCGGCCTAGCAGGGGCACCAGTCAACACAGGCCTGCCAGGGGCACCACAGACCTGCCAGGGGCACCAGAGGTCTGCCAGGAGCGCCACCGACCTCGCAGGGGTAACTTGGGCCTGTCAAGGCCCAGGGGCACCACGGGCCTGTCGAGAGGCACTTCAGGCTTTTCAGGGGCACCATAGTCCTCTCCGGGCGCAGGGGTAGCAGGGGCACCAGAGGCCTGCCAGGGGCACTGCAGGCCTAGCAAGGGCACCACTGGTCTATCAGGGGCACCACGAGCCTGTCATAGCCAGGCATCTCAGGCTTATCAAGGCCCAGGGGCACCACAGGTCTGTGAGGGGCACCAGCGACCTAGCAGGGGCACCAGTCAACACAGGTCTGCCAGGGGCGCCACAGACCTGCCAGGGGCACCACAGACCTGCCAGGGGCACCAGAGGTCTGCTAGGGGCACCAACAGCCTCGCAGGGGCACCTTGGGCCTGTCAGGGGCACCACGGGCCTGCCGAGGGGCACTTCAGACTTTTCAGGGGCACCAGTCCTCTCCGGGCGTAGGGGTACCAGCGGCCTAGCAAGGGCACCAGAGGTCTGCCAGGGGCACCAGCGGCCTAGCAAGGGCACCAGAGGCCTGCCAGGGGCACCACAGGCCTAACAAGGGCACCACGGGCCTGTCAGGGGCACCTCAGGCTTGTCAGGGCCCAGGGACACCACAGTCCTTCCAAGGGCACCGCAAGCCTGTCAGGGGCACCAGAGGCCTGCCAGGGGCACCACAGGCCTAGCAAGGGCACCACTGGCCTGTCAGGGGCACCTCAGGCTTGTCAGGGCCCAGGGGCACCACAGTCCTTCCAGGGGCACAAGCCTGTCAGGGGCACCAGAGGCCTAGCAAGGGCACCACAGGCCTGCCATGGACACCACAGGCCTGCCAGGGGCACCACCGGCCTTGCAGGGGCGCCTCAGGCCTGTCAGGGGCACCACGTGCCTGCCGGGGACACTTCAGGCTTGTCAGGGGCGTTACAGTCCTGTCAGGGCCCAGGGGCACCAGGCCCGTGGTGTCCCTGCTAGGCCTGTGGTGCCCCTGGCGGTCCTGTGGTGCCCCTGTCAGGACTGTGATACCCCTGATAGGCCGGTGGTGCCCCTGGCAGGTCTTTGGGCCCCCGGGCCTCAAGGGGGGGGGCCATGACCCATGTGACCCCCCCCCTTGGATCCGCCCCTGGTTGGTAGGCATTTGGTTTTGTATAGTTTTCAAAAATATCTGTAGTTGACAGCTCCTTACTTTATGGTAAGGTGTGTTCAGTCAACCATAAAAAATGTTTGACATTCACTGAAAGTTTGTGCAGCGCTGGGCCGGCTGAGGTGAGATCTTCGAGTCTGCCAATCACGATCGCGGCGGCATATTTAGTGCTTTAGACAGGCTGAAGAAGGAAGAAGAATGTCTTTCGAAAGCTGCTACGTAAAACCAGTATAACGCCTTTTGGGGCGACTAACGGAGCGAGCGAGAGGGTGAGCCTTGCACGTGCGAAATTTCGACGGGGTACCTCCAGCTGACTTGTGCACGGCACCCTACTAACCGGTCTCTCGATGTGCCAAATTTGAGCACAATCGGCCCAGCCGTTCTCGAGATCTGGATGCGGCACCCTGCACGTGCGCACGTGCAAAATGGGTCCCAACTGACTTTTGCACGGCACCCTACTAACTGGTCCCTAACCATGTGCCAAATTTGAGCGCCATCGGTCCAGTCGTTCTCGAGATCTGAAATCGACCCCTGCACGTGCGCACGTGCAGCAGCACCCCAACTCTGGCACATGGATATGCATTGCCTAGTGGGTGCCTGCCTACATGCCAACTTTCAGCGCAATCGGCCAAGTAGTTACCGAGATATTGCAACAATTGCAAAAGTGACACCTCTTCGTTTTGCACGTGGCACGTGCATGAGGGGTCACCCACATGCATCGGGAATAGTCCAATACTTGGTAGAAGGAATGAAGCTACCCAACAAAAAATACCGCGTGTAAATCGGTCAAGTGGTTGCTGAGATATAAGCGTTGCAGAATCGTGACCACGGCCGGCCGGCCGCTCATACTCAGAAATTTCCGTTAATCTAAGGAAAGACTACGCTCGCTTCGCTCGCTCCATGGGTGTAGGAGCGCCAAAAATATTGGTGAAGGATGTCACCTGAACCTTCGGAGAAGGTGCAGGACCTTACCGCAGTGGAGGGGGGGGGGAATTTCGCCAACTCCTCCTGTTTTTTTTTTCTCTCGCAAATGTCTCACGCCATTATCATCTAATTAACGCCAACTTTTCAGGACATGCCTAAAATTGAATTTTTAGGTTTCCAAGCATACCTTTGGATACCTACCAAAGGTATCCACTATCCAAGCATACCTTTGGAACCTAAAGGTATGCTCCACTGCTCTTTTTTCGTGACCAAAGTCTTACAACTTTCCCACGAGTAAAAACAAGCCAATATATTTTTATATTCACGGCATTTACTGAGACACATTTACAGTTTACACGTTTACCAACTTCAATACAGTTTTCGGCTTTACCTATCATTACGGAGCGAGCGAAGCGAGTGTAGTCTTTCCTTAGATTAACGGAAATTTCTGAGTATGAGCGGCCGGCCGGCCGCTTTTGCGAGGCTTATATCTCAGCAACCACTTGACCGATTTACACGCGGTAATTTTTGTAGGGTAGCTTCATTCCTTCTACCAAGTATTGGACTATTCCCGATGCATGTGGGTGACCCCTTATGCACGTGCCACGTGCAAAACGGAGAGGTGTCACTTTTGTAATTGTTGCAATATCTCGGTAACTACTTGGCCGATTGCGCTGAAAGTTGGCATGTAGGTTACTAGGTAGGCATCCAGGCAATGCATATCCATGTGCCAGAGTTGGGGTGCTGCTGCACGTGCGCACGTGCAGGGGTCGATTCCAGATCTCGACAATGGCTGGACCGATGGCGCTCAAATTTGGTAAACAGTTAGGGACCGGTTAGTAGGGTGCTGTGCAAAAGTCAGTTGGGACCCATTTTGCACGTGCGCACGTGAAGGGTGCCGCTTCCAGATCTCGAGAACGACTGGGCCGATTGTGCCGTGCACAAGTCAGCTGGAGGTATCCCGTCGAAATTTCGCACGTGCAAAGCTCATCCTCTCGCTCGCTCCGTTAGTCGTCCCAAAAGGCGTCATACTGGTTTATTAACCCGGCAGTTGCTGGGGTATTTCGCCACCCACCGTTTGCTGGGGGGGGGGGCGTTAAACGCCCCCAGCCGATAACTCGAGAACCAATAGGCGCAGCGAAACGCACGAGGCGGCAAACGAAAGAACGCGACGAGACGCTTCAGCTGAGTCCTTTTAAGTTGAATTTTGAGGTCACAGGTCGGGTCAAGGTCAGGTCAAACACCTGAAATCGGGCTTTCAGTAGCATGGACTTCAGGACTTCGCAATGGGCGCCTCTCGTCATAAACTCTGTCAAAACGGTGCACAATCCATCATATAAGACCTACAAGAGTGTCAGTTCCATGTAGGCGTCAGCCAAGCATAGGTCAGGGTCAAGGTCAGGTCAACCGGCCAGGCACATATCCCCGAAAATCAAAACTGATATTCGCAGCCTGTGACACATGTTTTATAGGTAATTTGGGGCGTAGAACACGATGGTGACATTCATTTTATCATATGTGTACGTGTTTGGCTAAAAAAGTTCAATTTAAGAAATGCATGTATCATGGTCGTGAAGTAGTCACGAGAAATTGCAAAGATTTAGTTCAAGATTTTGGAAAATGCGGAACGATAATCAATAATCGAAGGTAACCATTTGATTGTTCATGGTATTGGCAGTCCAATGGCGTTTACGGCACGTCTGTATGTCTATTCTGTGATTTTATATGATTTTTTGAACATATGCCGTTTTTGGTCGAAAACTCAGAAATCATGACGTCACTAAAACCTCGATAGACGATATCTCAAAAATTTTCCGAACGATTTTTTTTGAAACTTTGTCACAATAAACTTCAATCAATTCCCTACACTGAAAGAAAAAATGACACCCTGTACGGGGTATTGACGGTCATGTCAAAAATAACACCCGAGTGGGGTGTTTTGAGGGGAGTCGCTGAGCTATTAAAAATGGGGTGTTTGGCGTACACCACAGGAGGGTTTCGACGCATAGTGGGGAGTCGCAGCCGCTAAAGGGGGGTCAGCGCCGGCCCACATGGGGTTCCGTTAAACTGCAGGTGACACCCCTCAAATATCAGCCAAACACCCCTTTTTGGTCCCTAAGCATCCGACAGGGTGTCAAGTTACCAAATTAGGGTGTAAAATTTACCAGTTCGACTCCCCTGTGCTTCTGATACATCTCCACATATTGTTCCTGACCCCTTCGCGGGGGACCCCGTGTTTTTAGCAGGGAATCGCTCAAAGCATCTCTACTCCCTGGATGTATATTCCGAAAACATCCTGTCGAGAATTAAATGGCTTTCGGAACGAGAATCTCAGAATATATTTATAACCGGGTGAGGAGTTACTCTTTCCGTTCGCGGCCTTGCGGCGCCCTGTAGTGTGCACGACCAACGTATGACACGGTAATCAGTCTAGATATCATCGTGATATAATTGGCCACTCTACGCTATGCACGCTTTTGCCTTAGCTCCAAACATGCACCAGCCATTCGCGAAAAACAGGTCCCGATTTTACCAACTTTAGTTTGCGCCATCTATCGGTAGGATTTGAAGCTGTACCTTCGGCCTACCGATATTATCCTTCGATACGGCGCACACAAAGCACGTTAATGAACACTAATGATGCTGCGAGAAAGGGCGTCTTCAACACCTTCGGTGAGGCTAAAAAACATTCGCAGTTTACGCGTCCCGAAAAAAAATATAGCCGATCACAGCGCGGAGACGGCGCCCGGGGCAGATGGCAGCACCTGTGTTGGTGGAATGCAACACGGGGTGTCACTCCAGGATAATGACACCCCAGAGGGGTTTCAACGGGGGTGTCTCAGCGACACTCCAATTTTTTGGCCTGCAATTTTTGGGGAGTTCGCTAGCCGAACCTCTCCCAAGGGGGTCACGTACATTTTTGGGGCGTCAAAAGGTAATGGGGCTCCCGTGTCGGGTGTCACAACACCCATGACATCCTAAAATCATGAAAATGGAGCCTAATTTAGGAGTATTTTGGAGTATGGGGTGTCAGATTGTAAGAAATGGGGTTCCCCGATTTCTTTCAGTGTACAGGTACCCAAAATTTGGCGCCCCTGCGGCGCGCCGTTTTTATGCTATGGCCCGGCGAAAAAAGTGGGGGCGTTTAACGCCCCCCCCCCAGCAACTCGCGGGTTAAATGACGTGAATTGTGAAGAAGGTGGGCATAACACTTCATAACTGAAAGGATGGGGTAATTGGGTACCTGTTGCCGTTTTAGCAATAGCCTTTTTGTTCATCCCATTCGGCATTGCTTTTCTTTTTTAACATTAGATCGACCGTCGAACCCAGTCGTTCTAGCATTGGTGAAGACCCTCACCTGCATTGCTCAAGATTGGTGAAGGATCCTTCACCAATCTAAAACTTTGGTGAAAGGTATCCTTCACCAAAGAGATACGTTGCTACACCTATGGCTCGCTCCGTAATAAAAAGAGCTTGCTTTATTATCACGCGCACCGACGGGGGGCGGATATCCGCCCCCCCCCTAAGGTTTTTCGTGGATAGCGGGAAAACCGCGGCCAGGGCTGTTAAAAGTGCAAATTGCGTCCCCGACCAAAAAATGAGAGCGAAGAATGACCCCGACCTCTTTACGATTCATGTATGCAGGCTGCATGCAACTACGATGCGCGTTTCCTTAGGTTTCATTTCTATATTATTTTTTTACGAGCAGTCATATGTACTAAATTGCTTATCAGACTTGCGCTTCGAAATTTCCAGTTTGTTAAAGGTATTATCAGGGTTTTTTTCCAAAATTTCGGACTTACTCAGTGAAACGTGTAGAAGAAGGTGACTGAAGCCCCAATCCAAAGTCATTCGTCTCAAAATTGCCTAATTTTCCAATGGTGGGCCTCCAAAGTTTTCGCGGCTGCCAGCCGCGTAAACTTGCGAGTACTTGGTGGTCCATCTCTAAACGCCCATAGGGTTTACACTAGCGGAGACTTTTCTAAATATTTCTAGGGAAAATATAATGGATCTAGGGAAAATATAATGGATCTAGGGAAAATATAATGGATTACATCATAGATATAAAGACTAGATAGGGCACCCCCATGTCGGGAGCGACTCGCGAATACGTAGCAGCGGCCGCCATGTTGGTGAGGGCGAGAATCTGCGGCGCTGTGTAAACACTATGGGAGGAGGGGGGTGTTTGGGACAGATTTTGTGGTATTTTTCGACCGAAAAGTGTTAATCTTTTTTACCTATGGCATTCTTTGGAATGAGTAGATTGTGAAACAAGGGCAGAAACATGTGTATTTATAGTAATGTAATTACATCAGCCCTAGACATATAGCCCTGAAGACGCTGATAAAGGATATGCGGCACCGAAGGTAGATGCAATTGGCATGCTAATTTAAGATTAAATTCGTTTCCCATTATGGCTACCATACTTTATATCTATGTATGCAGTATGCAATGGACAATGATCGACAATAAGTGCAATTTTAGCCCTCACCCGTTCGTAGTTTGTCAGCGTCTTACGAGTGGGGGAAGCCAGGGTGAACGGAGTGAACTCCAGCCGTTCGCCCCTCGACGGAGCAAGAACGGAAAAAAATAGGTATGCTGTCCGCGATGTGAGTAAACCAGTGATACCAAATTTCAGGGTACTAGGTCAACGGGTGAACTCAGAGGTCAGGTCAAACACTGGAAATCGAACCAGTAAAGTCACTGGAGTTTGAGATCTTTCGCTATAAAATCGACCAAAACGCGTGAACTGTCGGCGAAATGGGTTACATCATTCCCAATCAACCTCATCTCGAAATCTAGCGAACCGGGTCACATAAGGTCATACGAGGTCAGCGACCTTAGATGACCTCGGATGGCCTTGACACATGGCGGGTCATGTGAAGTGTATTTATGGGCGCCGATCTCGAATCCCGTGTCAATCTTACTTTAAAAAATGATTTGCGGGCACAAATCCGCAAACATAATTAAGGATTACGAATAAAATGGCCAAGATGCTCCGAAAACTGCCCATATGAAGCGCAGCCTTGACCTCGAGGCAAATGCACGTTATCTAGACATCAACACTAAAAAAACGCATGTAAAATGCATAAACATGCACTAGAAGGCAAGGAAATTCACCCGGATGCGGTAAATCGCAAAATCCGCTTATTTTAGCCGAACATGACCTGACCCGAGCTCCGACGACCCATTCCTCACTTTGAATCAATCCGCGCCCCCTACAGGCACCGACATCGCCCTTGCAGACAGCACCGACGATAGTCGCACAGGCACGTGGCGAGCTAGTGTAACTGTAGCCGCGCCTTCAGCCACGAACACCAGTTTGTGCCGGATCAGCCAGCCACGGAGCAGAGACGGCCGGCAACGAATCGGCAATTAACAGTGCTACATATCGACACGGTCACAAGAGGCGAGGCGTTAACCCAGCGCCCACTGCATTGGTCGCCAGTGGACCCACTCAGTCACTAAGCAATCATCGACAAAATACGTCTTTTATCGGCCAGACATTGATCTGTTCATTAATATGAAGTGTCCATCCAAATCCACGCTATCCGCCACACAGCAGCTATCGACGGTAGATACCCACTCCAGCGGCAGCTTGGCCGCGACTCACTGACACCGGCTAGAGACAGCTGACCGCTGAAATCACCAACACTTCGGCAGGGTATGAGCGGGTCTCAGTCAGATCCCAGGCATGTAACCCGTCCCCACCTTAGCTCATCTGGCAGAGATGATGAAGAGGTGGTAAAGCTGTGTCATGTCGTCCGGCTGGATGTCGCTCACCAGGGCCTCCTGACAGGTGCTACAGCTGACAGAGTCGAGCGCCTTCTTCACCACGAACCCTGCGATGTAGGTGACGATGTTGCCCACCAGACGACAGCCCAGGCTGGAAGTCGTGCTCCGTGATGATGTGGAGTGCCGTGGCACCGTTGTCTGAGGTGGTGGAGGCCGAGGTAGTAAGGCTGGCTCCCCGTCCGCTGGTCGTGTGACCGACTGCCAGGATGCTGGTCGGGTCGAGGGCTGCCACTTTCCCTGTGCTGCCGGGCCGGACGCCGCAGCGGTGGAGCAGGTGCCGGAATATCCCGCAGAACTGTGCGGCACTGGGGTTGTTCCAGCCACCTGGAAGGTTCGATTAGTATCAATAAAATATGGTTAATAGTGTTTAGTGTTAACATACGCCAGGCACAAGTGTTGTATTTGTTGTTAACACATTGTTGACACATACGCACACGCACACACACACACGCACACACACACACACACATGTTGGCAATGGTAAAGCAGTCTCCGGGCATTTGGTAATAATTTTTTGCACTTATTCTGGTTTTAGTGACTGATGGGCCTTTACCCACGCATGACTGGAGGGTGGGGCTCTACAGAGCCCCTCTCCTGTTTTCTGCAATAAAATATTTACATTTATATATTGAAAAAATTAAAATATATATTTGTTGCAATATTTCTAAACCACTAGACGTGTCAATATGAAACTTGCAGTACCTTCGGCTGCATCAATCTGAAACATTTTATAGAAATAAAAATTGTGTAGCTACCATAGGTCGGCCGTAAATGACGTCAGAGTGATCAGTGAAGTCATATTCTGCCAATTTTGATGCAAGAAATTGAACTACAGCAATCGCTCTCGGTGACAGATAACCTGTAACAATATAAAAAATCAAGAGTCTGTAGCTTTTACTTGCCAATGCAGGGTGATCTCTTGACTCTTGAGCCTCATCCCTGGTTTGTCAGCAATCAAATCCTGCACATCTATTTGACATCTTGATTCTTGAGAGACTGAGAGGCAAATTTCAATTTCAAAAGATACCAGTCTTTAAAGCTGAAACATATTAACAGTTAGTCAGATCAAAACAAGGCCTGTAGCATACAAGTGTAGGATACTGGATTTGCACACAGTACACACTACAAAATACACATAGCAAACAGTGAGATTACAGTCATGGAAAAGCATCAGGTTTTTTAAAATAATAGTTTAACACAGGCTTAAATACAAGAATTTAAATGAGCTTCAAAAAAATGAGAAGTGGAGTGAAGTACCTAACAAATAAGGGTATCCATAAATCTGGTGCCACCGTCGGCACATATAAGGTTGGTAGGTTGTAGGTGGGTAGGTTGTAGGTATGGAGGTTGTATGTAGGTTGAGGTTTGTAGGTTGTAGGTTAGTTAGGTTAGTAGGTAAGGTTAGGTCAAGTAAGATTATGATTTTTATCTTCCTTGGACTTCATATTTACTTGTTAGCACTTAGCATTGATGGTAACGCCAGATTTACTAATACCCTATTTACTGATACTGATAACAGGTGAGCCAAAAGAGCATGAAGTGTAGTTTAAGCTTTACAATGTGAAAACTAATTAGGTAATGACAATCTGAGTTTAGGTGCTCCAACTAACACACATTATTACGTCACCCCTGTGCTGTTCATTATTGGGATCAAATGTGCGACACGGTTCACTGGTGCAGATATCACGACGCCTGGCATTTTCACTATCTATCAGCTCTGGTTGAGGGTGAGCGTGGTATGCCACTGCACTCTGAACCCAGAGCGGATAAGAGCCCCCGAGGCATCTGGCATAGTGCATGGATTTTTCGTTTGGCACTGAACTACTATTTAATACTAACTGATGACATTAAGTAAAGTACTTATTTAAAACCTATAATCATAAAACCTTCTTACTTCATAAATATTGTCCATTGAAGGCAACAGTAGAAAGTGAGCAGGCAAAGCAAGTGTAGGTAATGAGTCTGCTTTCCGCTGCCAATGTTCTGGTACCTATCTAGGTAAGCTTTCTTTGTGAAAAATCATATGACTGATGCTCTATCCATGCAAGAATAATTAAAGGATTGTGGTGTGCACAAAAAAAAACATGGGAACTGAATTAAATCTAAAACAGGCATGCCAAGCAAATCTACCTTTGGTGCCGCCTATTCTTCATCAGCGTCAACAGTGCAACATGTCTAAGGCTAACGTAGCCAAATTACAATAGATAAGCATATTTCAGCACTTGTTCCACAATCTACACATTCCAAAGAATGCCGTGAGCAAAAAAGATTAGCACTTTTCGGTCGAAAAATACCACAAAATCAGTCTCAAATACCCCCCTCCTCCCGTAGTGTTTACACAGCGCCGCAGATTCCCGCCCTCACAAACATGGCGGCCAGTCGCACGCACTAAAACACTGCCAATGTCCCATCTAGTCTTTTATATCTATGGATTACATGCTCCATTATATTTTCCCAAGACAAAATAGGGAAATATAGCATAGGTCCGTAACACAACGAACACAACCTTCTTCTCATTCTTCTCAGCTTCTCATTCCAGATATCCTGTGGGTTATCAAAATAATTCAAATTGAAAAATTGTGTTGTGTGCGTTCAAACTAAGCTCATCCCGAGTGTAATTCAAGAATGTCTTAGTTCAAGTAATTAAACTTGAAAGTGATATAGCTCAAGCAATGAAGAAGCTTGGATGGAACTAGTGTTGAATCAAAGTTACCTATCATTTTTAATGCTAAGTGCTGAACGTTACCAATAATTCGAGACATCCGTTGTAAGATGTATGACGCAGATCAACTTGGATCAAGTGAAGAAAATAGATTTCAGATGAAATAATGTCAATGTTCAAGGCTGAGCGACTGGCAGATTTCGGAGTGAGAACGAGTGGCCTTGAGACATTCTGTTTCTGTAGGTACTCAAAATAAATAAATTATCATGTTGTGTGCTTTGAGGTTAAGTGTTATCAGTGGTGCTTCATGGTTGTGCTTTGTTGTTGGTGTATAGGCATGTTTTGAGCACATTGCAGCATGATATTGGTGGTGTGTAAAGCAACTGATCTCCGCAGACTTTGCACTTACTTGCAAAGCCTGCGGACTGACTTTGCAGACTTTGGCTGACAATGAGCAATGCATTGCTGTAAATGCTGACTGATATCATTTATTCTGTGTTTGTAGCACAAAGTACAGAAGTGGCACATACATTGTTACTTTGAAAACCTGATGTGAATTTTGATGTAGAAAATTGGTGGCTGACGTTGAGTCCTGACGTATTGTGAGTAGTGTACATCTGGTGCATTGAGCGCAGACTTGAGACCAGTGACGTTTGTATCAGTAGACTGTGTTTGAGTCTACTTATATGGGTAGTCATAAAGCAGGCGTCACACTTCTTTTTGCAACCAAGGAGATGCGCTATACCCAGAGATGCTTTCTCACCAAACCTTACCAAACCAAACCTAACCTACAGCGCCTCTCTTCGTTCGTTCATGGTTGCAAAAAAACAAGTGTGACGCCTGCTATACTACTACCCTTATATGGCCTTGGTTTGAGTGTGGTGACTGAGTAAGCTGGTGTGTATAGCCATGCAATAAGTGTTTTGAAATATATTTTTGGGACAGTATTGAAATGGTGTGTTTTGGCCATCTGGCATGGATGATGGAAAGTCACTAACTCAACTTCAGGAACGCTTCTTCATTATGCTCATCTAAAGCACAATGATCTATTTTCTCTTCGCAAGGATTGATTCCTAATTCACTGTCAATTATAACCTGGGCCAGAAGGTTTCGCTGAGCCACAGGGTTCATACAGATTCATCCACAGTGCTCAGCAGTGTATGTTTTCAGATTTCAACAGACTGTATTTTTTTCTGTATGTACATATGCATCATGCAAGGGTACAACAGATGCGGTATTTGGTAAGCAGTTGGCAGCAAGGTGGTGTTTGTACTTATTGGCAGAACTAGTTGAGCAGGACTAAAACTATCCTAGTTTCTCTCCAGTTTACTCAGATCCGTCTCAACACATTGAACATATTGAAAGCGTTCATCCATGAAATGTCTGCATGTATACTCATTTCCGAGAAGGCACGCTCGTCGCTCATCCACTGCCGAGCAGGCACGTGCGTGCCCATCGCCGGCGCGCATTAGCGCGCGTCCATGGCTGGGGCGCACGCGCGCGGCCATGGCCGGCATGCACGCGCGCGCGCCCATCGTCGGCACGCAAGCGCGCGCCGCGTCCTTACCCGGCGAGCACGCCGCGTCCGTACCCGGCGCGCACCCGCGCGCGTCCACAGCCGGGGCGCACCCAAGCGAGTTCGTACCCGGCACGTACCGGCGCGCACCCGCGCGCGTCCGTACCCGGCCCGCACCCGCGCGCGTCCACTGCCGGCACTGACAGACCCTGACAGACGGGCGTGCTGCCGTCGGCGGTCCTGACAGATGAGCGGCGGGCCCGGCTCCCGCAGCTCCGGCAGCGGGCGGCAGCCATGGTCGGCATACACGCGCGCGCGCCCATCGTCGGCACGCAAGCGCGCGCGCGTCCATAGCCGGCGCGCACCCGTACCTGGCGCGCACCCGCGCGCGTCCGTACCCGGCCCGCACCCGCGCGCGTCCACTGCCGGCACTGACAGACCCTGACAGACGGGCGTGCTGCCGTCGGCGGTCCTGACAGATGAGCGGCGGGCCCGGCTCCCGCAGCTCCGGCAGCGGGCGGCAGCTCCGGTGACTGTTCCGGCAGCTCCGGCAGCGAGCGGCGTCTCCGGCAGCGCTCAGCAGCGGCGCCAAGCAGCATCAGCGGCTGAGCCAACAGGCGGCCGCGGAGGCACGCCCCCCCCCCCCTTTGCACATTGTTCGTCCATGGAGATGTCTGCAAGCACGCCCATTGTTGAGAAGGCACGTGCATCCATGGCTGAGCACTGAGCAGGCACGTGCGACCCCTTTGCACATTGTTCATCCATACATATCAATATAATTTACCTTATGATTAGTGTGAGTCTTACAAAATCTTAAACTCAGAAATACCACAAGGCAGGCTGCCTGGGTGAGTTGCTAATATGAACATAATAAACATTATACATTAGTGCAGTACCTATAAGCATCCATGCTGTGTGAAGGACTTGGCCCTCACGTTCATTCGTTTGGTGATTGCACATGGTGGCATGTGTACCAATTGTTCTCCCTAACCCTTCTTACAACTTTGACTAGCAAGTAGAAGCTGGCAAAATGCAAGGAGCTTACAAAGCATGCCTATATGTAGATAACTGAGGATGATTCTCTCAATTGAAGCATGATCTGCACTCAGCAGCTTCTTCTGTTCTGTTCCACAAACTAAAACTGAAATGCCTCAATTTTCCTCAAAATATATTCATTTATCACTCATAAACAACAAAAATATACATTAAGTAGGTACCAGGGCAATAAAAAACATACAAGTTACATATTTTTTCATGTACCGTCCTTTCACAGCAGCAATGTGTAGAAACGCACCAAGACGTTCACGGAGAGCCCACCCATAACAAACTATAGTTGAAGCCGGGGCTCTGCTGCAGCAGCAGGGGAGACGTACACGACACAGAGGTCATGTCACAACATCATGTTGTACAACCTGTTGTTCGAAAAAAAACAGATCAACATAGATCTTGAAAAACTGTAGGTAGCGCTTTCTTCAGTCACTTAGGTAAGCTTTCTCGCAAGACGTTACATTAGATTGACCACTCTTGACAAAATAATCAGATTGAAACTTAGCTCTTGTGCCTGATGCACTTACATTTCAATTTATTGAAATAAAACACTCAAATTTACCCTTGAAAATTGTTGACATTTAAATGATATTAATCAAGATTTGATGATCAGCAAACAAGCTCAAGCTATTCAAATCACACCCAAATCAAAATAATAACTTCGGCAATGTTGATAACTCTTGCTGTCTTATTGAAAAGCAAATCTTCAATTTGTTCATATCCAAATTCAATGCCAAGCACTGAAATCTTGTTGCAAGGCCCTAAAAACAACAGACAAAAACAAAACAGACAAGGCCCGTCTTGTGGAAATCGACAGTGCGGTGCGGCGGCCTTGGCGAAATTTCCCAAGGCTGCTCTTTGTTTACATTTTAGTGATGGGCCAACTTGGCCGCCCAAGTACTTGTTTTGCGTGAGTAAGTACAATTTTGTCAATTTTGAAACGGCTATATCTCGCAAATTTTGGTACCGATTTACATTTTATGCATATATTTAGAATCGGCAGAGTCTGGGGAGTTCATTGATTGGAAATTTATGCCGATTCCTTTCAATTTTTAAACCCTGATAATCCCTTTAAAACATCAAATGACTATAATTTTTCCGTTCCTGTTGCCAGACTGGAAAAAAATACACGTGATGCCGAATATGTCCGGCGTGGTGGCGGGGATTGCGCCGAAAATTTCAGCTCCGGCGTAACTTCGCATGCGTCGAATTCAGCGCATGGCGGCCGCTAAGTTTTCGGAGCAGGGCGGCCGCAGAATTTTTTTCGGCGAATGGCGGTCACCGAATTTTTCGCCACGCTTGTCAGTCTAGCAGCAGATTCACCTGCGGGCGGCTCTGGAGAGGGTTTGGGATGGGACGTCCCCCGCCTCGGTCGTCGTGTGCTTCGACTTGCGAGCCGCCCTGAGTCTATTCAGGGGAGGAGCTTCCGCCCAGGTGAGGCCTCCACCCTCGGCGCGGAGATAGGCATGGAAGACCTTGTTAAACATGGCCGAGCGTCATGAAGTAATCCTGCAGTGGGTTCCAGGCTCCTGCCCACTGCAGGATCGAGGGGAATGAGAGCACGAACGACGTGGCGAAACAAGCGGTCGCCCCGCCCTCGGACGCCCGCTCGCTACCCGGGCGGTTCATTGTGCGGCCTTGTTGTTGTTGTTGTTGTTCCCTCCAGACGCGTTACCGCGGTGTAGCCGTGCGGCTCTGGAGGTCCCTCACGGCGGCCGCCAGGGCCGCCACCTCTCCGTCGTCGCGGACGTCTTCCGGGCTCGGAAAAATCGTCCCGTACCTCCGGAGACGCCAGCCCATGAGGGCCGGGCACCGGAAGAAGAGGTGCCGGGGCGTGTCGGCCTCCTCCCGGCACACGGTGCACCGGCCCGCCGCACAGTCAGGGCACAGTCAGGGCACTGGCGGCAATCTTCGGAAGAGTTCCGTCCGATCCGGTGGAGGTATTGGCGGGAGCCCGACCAGTGGCCCGCGCGAAGTTGATGGACGTCGACGGCCGACAATCTGTCCCCCGTCGCGACCGGTAGCGGCAGCCGGTTCCCCATCAGGGTCCGGTACCAGCCCTCCGGCCAGACGGCGGTGGTACGGTCGCGGGCCATTCTGACGGCCGCACGGTGGGCGGTAGCGACGTCCACCGGGACCGCCGCCTGGGGGAGCGCGGCCGCCTCCTTGGCGATCTGGTCGCCGCGCTCGTTACCGTCGACGCCGCAATGGGACGGCACCCACTGCAGGTGGATCCGGCGGGACGGACCGGCCAGGGCCGCTAGTTCGGTCCAGATGGCGGCTCCTAGCAGGGTCTTCTGGGACGCCGGGAGGCCTCGCGTCAATGGTGCAGCAACTGGTCCGAGTCACTATTCAAGCCACTCTTCGGGAGCACGCAGCAGTCCCTATCCTCTGAGAGGACCGGGGGGACGCCGGTTCGGTGCACCACATGAGGGCAGGCCACTGGGGCCGCTCGCTCCTGTACGTGCACCAAATCGGCCGTCTCCCCTCCGCGGCAGGCCAACAGTGCCTGGACAAGCGGTGCCCCGCGGCGCTCTGCGCCGTGTGCCGAGAAGAGTTTTATGTCCTGGAGCACGTGCTGCTCCGCTGCCCGGCCCTCGCTGGCACCCGCCAGTCTCGAACACACCGCTCCACCTATTTTTGTGACCCCGCAACTTCCGGCCCGGCCCTTGCCGTGCCACGTGGAAAGTCATGGGTGTCAATGTTGATCCGCTCAAGTGATGTATTTTTAGGCTTGTTTAGAGCCTGGAGGCTTATTTTTAGAGATCTCCGCAGCCGCTAGGTCGATCAATTCACGGTCATTTATGTCATTATGTCAGGTAGTTGCATCCCTTCTACCAAAACCCTATCGGAATACTCTCGATGCATCTAATTGCCATTTATGTCATTATGTCAGGTAGTTGCATCCCTTCTACCAAAACCCTATCGGAATACTCTCGATGCATCTAATTGCTCTCCTCGGTCCTCCGACGGCTAAGCCCTCAGAAACCATCAGAGGCCATCTCGAGGACCTCGCCAGCCGTTTTAAGCCCTTATGCAGAACTGGGCCCTCGGAGAAGACCCTTAGAGGCCGGCACGGGGCCTTCAAAGGCCGGTATAGGCTTCTAGATGTTCCCTGGGTTCCATGAGGTCAGCAGGGGCCTCTTAAGGCCATCGTTCGTAGGGCCCTGAGGCCAGCGTGGGTTCACCTGTTCGTATGGGCCTTCAAAGGCCAGCATGAGACCTCAGAGGTCGGAGTGAGGCCTCTGAGGACGACATGGAGCCATCAGGGGCCAGAGCAGGTGTCATAACTCGAGTTGGGACCTCTTAAAGCTTAGGGCATCAGCTCTCAACCAGCAAAGGGCCCCTAAGAGATCGATATTGGCTCCGTTAGGGCGACCTGAGGCTCTTAGACCTATACTGACTGCTGAGGCTTAAAATGGACCAGCTTAGTCCTTAATGACCTAAGAACCCGTGAATCCTGTGAATGAAAGCCGACGTGAAGCCTCCAAAGACTGCGTGGGATCCTCAGAAATCGACCACTTGTAGCTCTTAGAGACCGGCGTAAGGGCACTGACAAGCGTGGCTCCTCAGTTACCACTGACCAGCATGGCCCCTAGCAGTGTGTGCAGAAGCCTGTAGACTGTAGAGCCTAGAGGTCACCAGAAATCTCACCAATGCTCACCATAAGTTTTTGACAGTAACTTTTGATGGAGACATGATGATGACAGTGTGATAAAAACATCTGCAATTTGCAATGCGTTCGGCTCAGCAAAGCAGATTTATTTTTATTTTATTTGCAGCAAAGCATGGGTTTTTCGGTCCTCTGGCCACTGTTGTCAAATCTTTTCTTTCACTGCTATCATACGCCTCGCCTCGTATTCAACGTAATACTGCCAACAGACCTCTCTTTTGTTGCTTCTGATATGGTTTCCTACATTGAGTGAAGGAAATTTGCGCTCATTAACTTTAACGCTGTAGATACAAAAAGGAAATCTTCATCGAATTTCGAAGGGAAGCCGAACCTGAAGAATCGTCAAGCTTTGGTGTTCACTGTTCAGGGTGCCGAGTGGTATATACAGGTGCAAAAGTTCATCAAGAAATGGGGGGGAGTTAACATTGCTGCCCCCCCCCCCCACCTCCGAAAGTGGGGGGGGGGGCATGGCCCTCCGGTCGCCCCCTTTCCCCCTGTCCCCACGCCTATGTAAAACTCAGCTCCGGTTTGTGAGAACAGAAAGGTAAATGATCCAAAAAAGTGAAATATCAATGGAACTGCATGTTGTTTTTCATCAAAATTTTCAATTTATAGCACATTGAGTTGAAGAGACCGCTGACTGGTTCAGTCAGAGACTTGCTCATGTGATAAACTTTTGTCAAAGAGCCCAGCCGAGCCCAAGAGGCTGAAGCCCAGTTTCATAGTATTCAATTTCAGGCTAAGCAGAAACTCAGCTCATGCCCGGTACAAAGATTCCTACTCAGACTCAAGGTCAATGGTCATGTTTGAATTTTGATGGCATTTTCATGACAACATAGTGATGCAGGCCACATAAGCCATATTTCCATTTTTGACTGTTAAATGTTGATGACATTTCCATAACTGTATGGTGATGCCCGCCATATAGGTAAGTAATGCATCATCCCTTGGGATTTTGCTATTCTTTAACATTTTTTTCTCGTTGCAGGATGCGACCTCCAGAAAAAATGAACCTTCAGTGCACAAGGGATTCCAGAGAAAAACTGTTCGCGTGCGCTCATACAGGCGACGCCGTCGCCATCACCAACAGTCTCGCGCTCGGACGCCCATCGGATACAGGTGTGTCGGGTCTGGGGGGGGGGGGCTTGCTACGGACGAGGGAACTCGCACACAAGAACTGAAGAGAGGACGGCGGGAAGGTACAGGCCTGTGTGTGTGTGTGGGGGGGGGGTAGTTACAGGGAAAACGTTAGTGCACAGCAACCGCCGCTTCTTATGGTGCATCAAAGTAAATGCGTGGGAAACTGGTAAAATGTTATTGATTTACTCAAAATACTGATAATTGACCTGACCTGTGTGTTCTGGTGTTCAGATTAAGCTATAGAATGTCAAGGGTGACCTGGAGCTGGCCGAGCTGGCTACGGCCGTGGTCCCGAAGGTGGGCGCCGACGGGGAGGGTGACGCGCAGGTCCACCGCCAGTGACAGAAACGTCTAAAATTTGACCCAGTCCAATCCCCGTGTCAGGTCGGTATTTGACCCAGCCCCCACCCCTTGTCAGCTCGGTGTTCGACCCAGCCGTTCCTCCTGTGTCAGCTCAGTGTTTGACCCAGTACCCTGTCTCTTGTCAGATCGGTATTAAACCTAACTACTCCCCGTGTCAGCCTGTATTAACCCAGCTCCACCCCTGTGTGATGCCAGACGGAGGAGAGTGAGGCGCTGGACGAGCCTGTCTCTTGCCGTGCTGAAGACGCTGCGTCGGAAGACCGCCAGTTCCGGTTGGTGAATCTGGCTGCTCTGACTCCGTCCAGCTGGCCGACGGGCGAGTGCCTACACAGCAGCTCGCTGGCGCCGCCGTTGCGCGCGCGCGTCCAGACGGCAGTCGGCCCGCGGGCTAGCCTCGCAGCATCTGTAGTGGCCGTGCTGCGCGGAGGAATGCATCCGGGAGCTGCCGGATGAGGCCGTCTGGATCTGTTCGGACGGGCCGGCGGAGGATGGTTTGGCGGCGGTGGCTCCCTGCTCCGCTTACCAGATGGAGACGACTGGGTTATACGGGTTCCGGCGGGCCGCTTCTGCTCCAGTGCGCGCGCGGAGCCCACCGCGCCCCCGCCCCGGTCCAAGCCGCTACCAGATGGAGACGACTGGGACATATGGGTCCCGGCGGGCCGCTTCTGCTCCAGTGCGCGCGCGGAGCTCACGGCGCCCCCGCCCCGGTCCGAGTGCTACCAGGGAGAAGGCTGTTACACTTATCAGCGCTGGTCGGGCCACTGGGGATGATCGGGGCAGCATCTCCACCGGATTGAAAGAAGGCCAACGTCCGAGTGCGCCCAGTGCAGTCAGCAGTGACACCGAATGTCCAACAGGCCGCTGCCTGGTCTGCGGCGAAGCAGCAGCCAATTAGGCGCACGTGTTGCTGGAGTGTCCGTGCTTTTACGGCCTCCGGCTCCGTGCGCGGGGAAACATCGTCGGCGCGGCCCACGATGTCGAACGCGACAACATGGTGGCGATCGTGGTCGCCGGCTATGAGGCCCACAAGAGCCTTGTTTTGGCTACGGCGGCAGCTTTGGGGACACCACAACAGCTGACGGCGGCCGCGGCCCCAGAGATGCGCACCTGCGGGCAGGGCGGCCGCTGATCTACGTCTCAGCTGTGAGCTGATTATACTGAACAGGTGGGTACTAGGTGGGGGGGGGGGGGGGGGGGTACCGATGGAAGCTATGTACGTCATGGTCGCTCTGATATGGCTGTTGAACTGGCTTGGCTGATAGTGCATCTGCAGGGTCAGCGGGGAATTGGTCTCCCGAGCCTCGTATTGCAGTTGTGCGGCAATTATGTGCCGTACCATGAACCGCCAACGACGTGTTCTTGTTAATTTGTGATACTTTATAGTGTCTCGTACTACTAGCTTGGCCTTTTTCCGTGTCCGTGCTGTCAGTAATTATCTTTCCTAATATCAGCTACCTTTTGCATTAGCTCCTGTGGTGACTTACTCTCTGACATTCCCTTTTCGGCCTGTCGAGTAACCGCCTATGCGTTGAAAGCTCGGTGTTCGCCCAGCCCTCTCCCCGTGTTTGTTCGGTGTTTGACCCGGCCCCCTCCATCGTGTCAGGTCGGTATTAGACCTAACTACTCCCACGTGCCAGCTCGGTGTTCGATCTAACCTCTCTTCTGTGTCAGCCTGATGTCTTACCCAGACCCCTCCCCGTGTCAGATCGGTATTTGACCCAGCCCCCACCCCCTTGTCAGCTCGGTGTTCGATCCAGCCGTTCCTCCTGTGTCAGCTCAGTGTTTGACCCAGTACCCTGTCTCTTGCCAGATCGGTATTAAACCTAACTACTCCCCGTGTCAGCCTGTATTAACCCAGCCCCACCCCTGTGTGATGCCAGACGGAGGAGACTGAGGCGCTGGACAACGAGTCTGTCTCTGGCCGTACTGAAGACGCTGCGTCGGAAGACCGTCAGTTCTGGTTGGGAATCTGGCTGCTCTGACTTCGTCCAGCTGGCCGACGAGTGCGTGCCAAGACAGCCGCCGCCGCCGCCGCGCGCGCGCCAAGACGGCCGTCTACCGGCGCCGATGCCGCCACGCGCACGCTAGACGCCCGTCCACTGGTGCCACCGCCCCACGCGCGCGCACAGTCGGCAGCCGCCGCGTGTGCGTGCCCGCCCAGAATATGCGCTCTGCCGCCGTTGACTGCGGCTCGAGATTCATGTTCAAGGTTTAGGCATACACTCATGTTAATTGTCTACATTCATGAAGGTGCGTGGTGACAAAGATGCCTCGTCTGTGGCAGCGGATTTGCTTGTTCCGCCTCAACATGTGCAAAGTTGTTATGTAAACTGATGCGCTCGGCATTCGCCGTCCGCTCGCGCTGGTGGCGCGCGAACGAATGACCTGGCCCTGTTCATGCGGACCTGACGAGCGGCGGTATGACGCAATCACATAGGCGGATTACCTTTCACCGCGAAGAAAATCATTATCAGCTGGCTTAAAATTATGCAATTGTTTGCCCTCAGTTCGCCAGGTAATATCATTCTTTGATCATTCATGCTGACTTGCGTGGCTGATATTTGATTATATATAGTGTGAAGCGTTCCATTTTTTTTCTTATTTCAAAACTCATCTGTGTATCTTGCAACAATAATCAACCGAGTCTTTTATGTTCTGCATAATTTGGAAGCTGAGCGAGACTTAAGCAATACATTTGAATAATTCGAACAGTCGATAGTAAGTGTTTTCATGCCCATGTGATATGACCTCGTTTAACCCGCGCGGGGCTGGGGGGGGGGTAAATTTTACCCCCCCTCGCGAATTTTTGCGATATCTCAAAAACGGCGGCGCGCAGCGCCGCCAAACTTTCAGTACCTTTTCTTACATCAATTTGACACGTTCCCTGAAAATTTGAGCGAAATCCGTCGGAAAATTTTTGAGAAATTGACGTTTTAGTGACGTCATGTTCGTCATTTTCGCCTCAAAAACGGCAAAAGTTCAAACGCCGCTAACATCTTCATTTTTAAAGGAATCAAGACGTAACAAAAAAGGTTATATGTAATTTTACTTTGTCTATCAAATGGCTATCTCGGTTTTTTGAAAATTTTGGATTTTGGCCTAAATTTTTTCAAAAAACTGACTTTTTTGGGAAAATCATTATAAAATCCAAAATTTTGAGTCTATCGAAAAAACCGGAATATATGTCAGAGAAGTGGTATATGTGCACCTACATACCAAATTTTAGAAGAATCGGTTCAAAAATGTGGGAGTTATTCAAAATTTTATGACGTCACGACACACAAAATTTTTGAAAAATGACTTTTTTGGAAGTTCTAGACCTCGTACGGAAACAAAAATAGCACCATTCGATTCGCCGTGAAAAACTGCATCAGATAGACACCTTTTTAGGCCTTAACAACCAACTTCAAAATTTGACCTCACTTGACCTGACCTTGACCTGACCTCGACCTGAAATTCATCCAGAGGTGGTCCATATCACTTATTGAGTGTGCCTATTGAATTCTATGAGTAAAATGACCCATAAAACATGTGTCGCACATGCCCTTTTCTATATTTTGTTTTTTTGGTGACCTGACCTGACCTGACCTGACCTTGACCTTGAACTCTGAATGATATTGTATGCAACGAATATTGTCTTGGTAGCCTAAGAACACGTTTTGGGCGATCAGTCTCAGTCCATGACTCCATTCTTCGGCAACTACGGTGCAAGGCCGATACTGTAGAAACTTGCAATTTGTACCCTTGACCTGACCTTGACCTTGACCTCAAACTTAAAATTAAGTACATTTTTTAGTAGTTCGTGATGAGAGCTTTCGATTGGCGTTTGAATTTTCCAAATCGGACCGTTAGTTCGGGAGATAACAGGGGGGGTAAAATTTACCCCCCCCCCAGCCCCGCGCGTTCGGCTGGAGACCCCAGCCCCGCGCGGGTTAACTCTTTAGCAGCTACTTTCTTGCTCTTTGACGGGGTGATCGGTGCCGACAATTCACGCTTCACTCGAGTTCATCATTCCGAACAATCATCAGATCTCCACACATTTTTTTTATATAAAATTTGCACACACATTTTAGTGTTTATATGTTTTTGTATAGTGTGTAGGGAGGGGGAGGGGCTCTAAATAGCCCTCCTCGCTGTCAGGCGCGGTTTAACTAACGCTCGCCGGCCGAATGGTAGGGGGGGGGGGGAGCGCCGCGCCTTTTATATTTTTTTTACGATAGCTCGGGACACGCTGGAGATAGAGAGCTGGACCTTAGCATACCTGACATTTGATTCAACCCGAATCTTGTGACATCATCCGCATTTTCAGGTCAGGTCAAGTCAATGACCTACGACATAAGTGAGCATCTGCACGGTCCTAAAATGTCGCAACTTCGCAACGCTCTCAGTGTCAGAGGAGCTTTCAAAGGGAGATGAAACTTACAGTGCCTAATGGCTAATATCATCTAGAGGCCTCACACCTTGTACATCTCGGATTTTTCCTAAAGGTCACATGAGTTCAGGTTATTTATTAGGGCCGAAAAGGTGAGGGGGTCGTACCAACGGTATGTAGAAAAACAATAGGTCTGGCGAGGATTAAATTACGCGCATGACATACAATCTAATGGCGATAAAACACGAATAAAGGTGATACTAGAACGGGTTCATGCTTTCGAATCGAGTAAGCGAATAAAACCGTGCTTACATGGACTGTGTTAAGCTCCGCCCACAAGTCCATGGATATATGAAAATAACTCGTAGAGAAATTAGGCTCCGCCCACTGTCCATGCAAACACCCTTATCACATCTTTTTTTGGTCCATGTATGTCGGTCGAATTCTCTACCCTTAAACACGTCAATTTCGGCACAGAATCGGGCTAGTAACAAGCGGGCAACTTCGCTTGTTGTCATGTCAAGAGGGCATCGTCGAAAATTCAATGGCAACGGCGTGACACCGAAAAACGTGGACGTCCCTGTAAATACGGACTTTACTTCCGTCCATGCATATACGAATTTCGAGAATGGGTGACCGCTCCATTCCACTAGAAACGAGACCCATTGCTATTGCTTGACACGACTTAACGAAGCCAGTCTGAAACATCACCGTTGCCAAACTTGTAATGCATCGGACGAGTTGTTGAGCCTTACAGAGGTCAGTTGAGGTCACGGCGTATGGCGGCCACTGTTCGCACAGTGAAATGTCCCCCACGGCGCGACGGTCAGCGGGCTGCGACACCAACCGTTTCACACATACCTCGCTGCAGTTTCTGGCATAATTTGTTCCGACTGAGCGCTTCCACCGGACGTGAAAAGGGTTACATCGACCGCGCGTCGGGCGCCATTGTGACCCATCCTAATGCCGCGCGTACCGTGTGGTGCCGGCCATCCACGGACCAACGACTATTGACACATTATTCTGCAGAAGGACCGCCGCCAGTCACACCGTCCACTGCAACAGAGGACTCAAGACACCTTGCAACAAGTCCCGTTACATAACTAATTGGGGTGCCGCAAACAATAAAATGTCACTGTCGAAAAACAAAGTGAGTACATGGAGGCTGCTTGGTTGTTAAGCTATTGAATATTGATGTCTGATGGCCAATGGCCATGTAGAATTCAAACAGAAAGGTCGTAAGGTATATACGCATTTATGTGCTCAGAGTACACTCCAATGATTCCAACGTGATACAATACATTCCAAACAGACTTCACGGTATGAGCTTAGCAGACCAGAAAAGTTTCCTGCTCGATGAAAACACCGTGAGCATCCATATTCCATTTATTATCGAGGAGCTAAATCAGGGGATAGTGGCCAACTTCACAATGATATTCGTATCCGACATCAGCCCATCATTTGCTAATGTAGTTCACCATTTCCAAACTGTCAGGAATTTGCTGTTGTGCCCACACGATCAACGCTCACATTATCTACCAAAACTAACGAGATTTTTGTCTTACCAGCGCTATTAATAATAATGAGTTGATAGCGCAATTCGTCACCGTGCATCGTTCATGGGCTTATTACTATACTGCTGTTATTGCGAGCAGAGCAGGTACTCATTTATTCAGCAGCGCACACGATGAATTTATCTTGCATTCTGGCATTCGGGGAACCACTTACTACAAGGTTATCCGCCGCCGCAGCAAGGTGTGTTTTCTCCGTAATTCCTGCTCGCGCCTAATTGATTGGGTGGTCCTCGATGGTGAGCCAATGCCGGTGTCCTCTGATGAAATGCCAGCGCTCTCTCCCGGTAATAAAATTACTCTCGCCCGATACAGTGGCCGGTAAGCCAGTGGCGCGCGGTGGCACCGTCCAGCATCCCGCGGCCCCGCCCCTCCCCGCCTCTACCCTTCCGGATCCCATCCGCCCCCGGAAGCAGCGTCGCTTGTCCCGTTGTAACGAGGCTTTCATGTTTTTCATAAGCTTGGTCATATAAGACATGTTTACTTATGACAAGACATATATATTATATACCTCGATGCAATTGTTTCGAAGTTACTATAAGGCATATTCTATAATTGTTCTGAAATATGTATGTACTTACGTCAGTCACAAGCACTATCTTACATACCTACCTACATTTCAGTGGCTCACAATGTTTGCGCATCTGAATGCATAATAATGCGCTCGTATCGACTGTTCACAGTCCAAAGCACTGCGGCACGGATTCGAGAAGTCGGCCGAGCTCTTCCGTGCGGCGATTGTGGCGATATTCGCCGCGATGGTGACGATATCCGGTGCAGCGGTGGCGATATTCTCGCAGCCCTCAGTCGCGCGAACAGCGGCGAATGGTTACCGCCGCTGACGTGCGGTGGTTTATTTCTTCACTGGAAGTAGTGACATCGCACAGTAACACCGAGAGATCAGTGGGCAGTGGGACCGCAGATAAAGTAGAATCGACTTCGGCATTACAATGATGCAACTTTCGCTGGATTTTTTTTTTTTTTTTGTTATCCGAATCTATTGGTCTCAGTAAAAACTGAGAAGTCACTTAATCAGCTATTCCTTTGAAGGAATGCAAGGTCTCGGTTCATTTATGAGCTGTCGCATTCAAAGTTCAAACTATGATACGTTCTTTTCAAGATTATGGCTTTGTCTCTCAGATGACTTTGGTTTGATAATTTTTGACGACTTTTCGCTTTTTTATTAAATGTTGCGGGCTCACTTTGAAGTAATTGTAACGTTTCTTATACCTACCCATACAGGCTCTACATAGATGAGATAGACGCTGCTTATCAGTCATTCGCTTCTTTTGACACCTTGAAATGTGCTAAAAATTGTTACGATGTATTTTGCTGTGCCAATGGTATTGAGTGTATGATGTGTTTGGGTGCAAAGATATTAAAGAAAACACAGTGAAGCATAAACATTGCTTTATCTTAAAATCATCATGTTATTTAGGTGTTAACACTTCACACAAAACAGTAGATGACACGCAAAAATTCATTAAATTACGCGGTAACTTCCATGGCTCCCCTGCTGTGCCATCCGCGCCTATTCACTGTGTCTCGCATGGTGCGCGGTGTATTATCCACCGTGCGTCATTTGTCGGCACTGCGTATCATTTGTCGCCTCCTGTGGGGCTCGGTGTGTGTCGTTTGTCGCTGGTCGTGTCACGCGCGGATCGTCCGACACTGATGGATCGCCGCGGATCTCCGAGACCGAGGATCGGGCGGCTGTCCTCTGGAAAATCCCCACTGCGCACATCGCGTGAGGAATCACCCCGGGCAGCCGCCGTGGTTATAGACGTCCATGGCCAGACTGTGGTACCCGAGATGGGCTGCCTTGTTCCGCACTCCGCAGACATGTGATTGACGATGTGGATCAAATGAAATCGCTCCCGGTTTACCTTCAGTTGAGTGGCTGTCGGAATGAAATGAAACAAGTAGGTATCTCTCATTCATTACAATGGGCAAAATAATTTTGGGTCAAAGACGTTTGAATATCCCAATGGAGTAATCAGTATAATGTTATAGGCATACATATAAGCACTTTTAACCATTTTACTAAATAAAAGGCGTGATGCAGCTTGCCTATGTGTGATCAAAGTCGCGTTTAATTGATTTATGTCCAAGACTGTATAGCTTGAATATTGTCCTAATTAGTCATTAGTGACACTAAATAGTGATGAAATAAGGAAATAAACAACGAATGATTGATTACTAAATGTTAAAAACAAATAAAATAAGTAATAATCAAAGATAATGCAGGGTGAGTCGAATCCTCCTCGATACAACCCCCATTCCATTCACTCCACATCATGGAACTGAATAAGGCCGTGGCATTGAATCAACTCCCCGTCACTTCACTCACAGCATTGCACGAGTCTCGTATAGCACTGCAATGCGGCAGCGGGACCGACTCCATGAATCCGGCCCGGCACCGTCATGCCGCGGGCCTTCGTCACAGCGGTACCATACAATCTGCGCAGTCCTGCGAACCAAGCACGGTGCCACCATTCGTAATACATACAGTGTCGCAGAGGCACTCGGAGTCCACTCAGTCTCAGCACGGGTGTGTTAGAGAATCGTTACCCCGCGTCCCGTTGAGCTAAACGCGGACTCTACCACCCGTTGCCCCCCCCCCCCCCCTTCCCCCCTGTAAGATCCCGGAAAGCTACTGACCGATTTGGAAAATTCAAACGGCGTTCGATAGCACCACCAGGAAATTACCTTGTGACCGAGTTTTGTTGACCTAGGCGCGACCGATGACGTCACAGCTCAGGTCAAAGGTCGTATTTTCGACCGATTACGGGCCTTCTAAGGAATGCGTTGTAACATCGAATAGAAGGCATGTTATCGAGAATCATCGATGTAGCGTTGGTCGCCATATACAATGCTTCTTAGGAGATCACTGATGCCAGGTCAGGTCACAGAAGCCCGGTCACAAAGGGGCACAATATGGACCCAACTACACTAGGGTCATGTGATACATATTTTATGGCCAATTTCACGCTTAAAATCGATGTTGTGGGTTACACGATCATTAGAGCCGGTTTAGGTTCTGTTCTAGTGGAGGTCAGGTCAAGGTTAGGTAAAAAGGTCAACTTTCAAAGCTGATATTTTTGCATAAAAAGGATACCTATTCGATGCAGCTCATCACGGGGAATCCAATGGAGGTCTTCATTTTACTCTGTGTGCTCTATAACGGCAAAAATGAGTTTAAAAATTCTACGGCATAAATTTTGAGTAGTTTTTTTTTTTGCTACAACTTTGCCAAAATGGAGCTATTGAGCTCAAATTTTGCATGTTAATAGCAGGCTAATAATTCTATAACATATATTGCGTTTTTGAATTTTGAAAATTTTGGTATTTTGTGGTATAAATTATTCAATTTTCTTTTAGTTTTTGGGGCCTAAATCCAAAAGCTTCAGAAATCTGAGATAACAGTTTTGTAGCCCTGTTAATTTTACACCTTTTTTTATATTAATTTTTTTATCTTGCTCCAAAACTGTAGGCGTGACAGCTCTTCCCGCAAAACCTTTTTTGGGTCGAAAATGGCAGAATATGACGTCACTCTGACGTAATTTACGGCCAACCGATCATCGGCTCTGGAAAAATATTTCATCACAAGGTGTAAAATTGATGCTCGGAGAAGTCCTGAAAGTTTCGTGGCGATATCAGCAGCCGGTGGTCATCACAACACAACAGAGGCCAACCGGTGGGACGGGCGGCGTCCCCTGCCGGCCTGGCTGCTGATCGGACGGACGGGTGCCACTCGCGGCCCGAGCTCAGAGACTGACGGTGTCGCACACTGCCGTCTCCGCTGCCATGTGGTCTCCGAGGGAGGTGCGCACCGGCCTGGCGTCGCTGGCACTGCTGCTTCTGCTGCAGGTGGGTCCGGCGGGCGGCCGAGTAACGTCTAATCGGGATGGGTGAAACGGTTGAGAAGTGCCGTTTTCTGACAAGATGACGACGATTGTCTAACACTGCGGATGTATCAACTTGAATGACCACCCCAGTGTATCGAAGTGGTATGCGCCGCGTTTTGATACCAAACACTGCCGAGCGTCCTGGGAGAGGACGACTAACGCCGCCAGTTTCCCACAACCGCCCGGTGACCTGCCCCTATACCTTCACCCGCAGGCGGTGACCCTGAGTACCTGCCAGCAGAACCGGTCGCTCATGCCGCCCAGCGTTGCTCTGGGACTCGGCTCTGCGGCTGGACCTGGCCCCACACAGGGGCTAGGCTCGGCGCCGGGTCCCGTCGCCGCACTGCTCACAGAGAGAGTGAAGCGTAACATGGACTCCGGTAAAATCCAGATCAACGACCCGATGTGCGGCCTGAAGCCGCGGCGGAAGCGTCAGACGGGGACATCGGAAGGAGGCGTGCTCAGCGTGGAGCATGAGCTTTTTATCGTCGGAGGAGCGACCGCAGAGGTCGGACAGTTTCCCTGGCTGGTGAGAAAAGTATAAACAGGGGGGTCGGATGGTTCCCTTGTCTGATAGGTGAAACTTAACCAGGGGAGTAACTGTCGCTTCAGCTGTAGAAGTGCCAGGGTATCCATTATCTAATGCAGTTGTTTTGTTGGCATGGATACAACGATGAACACAAGCATAAGGAAACTCACCATCCATCGGCTTGTATCGTAGGTCGCGATTCGTTGCTTCTGTGATAAGGACCGCCTGCTGAATCTGTCTTTGCCTCTCTCAGGTCGGCATTGCCAACTTCTTCAGTACCGCGCCTTTCTGCGGCGGTGCCATCATCAACGAGCGCTTCGTCGTCACCGCCGCCCACTGCCTGATAAGGTAACGTCCCAGCATCAGCTGCCCTGCTCCTGCACTGCAGTCCCCCCCCCCCTACCGTTCCAAGATGCTGCGTGAGAGGGAAAAGTTAAACTCCGATCTCTTGTTACTCCCCTTCAGCCCCTCGCCCCCAGGGTCTCGAATATAATGCCACGCTCGATGGCAAGGTCCGAACTCCGAAGTCCGAACACTCACCATCTGGCCAGCCAGATACTGCCCAATTAGGACAAAGAAAAATGTCTCCGGGGAATTAAGACAAAGAAAAGAAAACTGTAACGTCACGTCTATGCATTCCCTGAATCCACATTGGGCTGTTGTCATACGGGCAGGGACGCGGGCGGGACCCAATGTCCGAGGGTTCGTTTCTCCCACGTACCTATGTTACGTTTATGTCGCACAGTAACACACAGACCGTTTTTCAGCCGGTCTGCAATCACGCTGGCCGTGCTCGTCAACAAACACCTGAGGAGGGACGATGAGCGACAGATCAAGTTTAGCATCGAGAAGATCATCCGACATCCCGATTACAACAGAAGGACGGTCAACGATGACCTGGCCCTCCTCAAGTAAGATACTCAGTTCGGGATTATGGTGCTTAGCCAGTTGGGTCAGAGCTATAGTCCAGTCAGCTCAAACGACGCCGTACGATACCACACAGCGACGGTTGGTCCTGAAACTTCGGTATACCTGTCATACCGTTTTTTTTCCCTGGACCATTTTACATGACAACTACCGCTCTGCTCTATCCTGTATCATAACGGATGTTAAAACGGAAACGTAAAACGTCTTAGTCCTATATAGCGAACTTTCAGACAGCCATTATAGGCGATTTCACAGCTCAGGTTCCGAGAGAGCAGTCTTTGTTAAGGTTGAGTCAGTATTCATGCACAGTGCCAGGAGCGCAACATTGGGGGTGCTGAAAAAGGCACACTAATTACATGTCATCTTTCGTCGAGTCGTAGTAGCAACGGCACCATGCGAGATTAGTGAAAGTTATGTTTGGGAGTTAATTGGGGCTTATGACGTTTGAAGGTTATTTCGACAGTGCTATTTATAAACAGAGCTTACTTCATTACCCATTACCACAATACCGTTACGTTCCTATGTCAACAGACAGCACCAGGGCTGCGGAGTCGATGGATTTCCGGCGACTCCGACTCCGACTCCGACTCCGGCTTTCAAAAACCAGCTCCGACTCCGACTCCGACTCCAGGCAGAATTGTCGACTCCGACCGACTCCAACTCCCGACTCCGACTCCGCAGACCTAGCAGGGCTGCGGAGTCGACAGATTTTTGGTGACTCCGACTCCGACTCCGGCTCGGGTTTCTAAAATCGACTCCGACTCCGACTCCGACTCCGGTCACAACTGTCGACTCCGACCGACTCCGACTCCGACTCCGACTCCGACTCCGCAGCCCTGGACAGCACAACACGTTTTGTTCATTACCCATCGTTCAGGCCAAGGTAACCCCGACAAAAAGATGATATATGCTGACGGTTGAAGGTCCTGGGGAACACATGAACAAGCAAGACATAAAATATTTACGGTGGAAAGGACTTATTTTCTCGTGATACTTCGATCAGAATCTGGCTTTAACCCGCGCCCCGCTGGGCTATTCAGCCATACGCGCCCTGCTGGGGGGGGGCAGATTCTGCCCCCCCTGTCTAACTTCCGAACCGATGGTCGTAGAAAGACGGGGAAAACGGCAATCGAAAGCTCTCAACGAGGCGAATCTTAAGAGCCCAAATTTTTTTTGCTTAAGTAGGTCAGAGGTCAGGTCAAGGTCAGGTCAAGGGTACAAAATGCAAGTTTCTACAGTATCGGCCTTGCACCGTAGTTGCCGAAGAATGGACTGAGACTGATTGCCCAAAACGCGTTCTTAGACTACCAAGACAATATTCGTTGCATACAATGTCATTCAAAGGTCAAGGTCAAGGTCAGGTCAGGTCAGGTCAGGTCACCAAAAACAAAATATAGAAAAGGGCATGTGCAACACATGTTTTATGGGTCATTTTACTCATAGAATTCAATAGACACGCTCAATTAGTGATATGGACCACCTCTGGATGAATTTCAGGTCGAGGTCAGGTCAAGGTCAGGTCAAGTGGGGTCAAATTTTGAAGTTGGTTGTTAAGGCCTAAAAGGGTGTCTATCTGATGCAGTTTTTCACGGCGAGTCGAATGGTGCTATTTTTGTTTCCGTACGAGGTCTAGAACTTCCAAAAAATTCATTTTTCAAAAATTTTGTGTGTCGTGACGTCATAAAATTTTGAATAACTCCTACATTTTTGAACCGATTCTTTTCAAAATTGGTATGTAGGTGCACATAGACCACTTCTCTGACATATATTCCGGTTTTTTCGATATTCTCAAAATTTTGGATTTTGTAATTATTTTACCAAAAAAGTCGGTTTTTTGAAAAAATTTGGGCCAAAATCCAAAATTTTCAAAAAACCGAGATAGCCATTTGATAGACAAAGTAGAATCACGTATAACCTTTTTTGTTACGTCTTGATTCCTTTAAAAATGAAGATGTTAGCGGCGTTTGAAATTTTGCGATTTTTTAGGCGAAAATGGCGAACATGACGTCACTAAAACGTCATTTTCTCAAAAATTTTCCGACGGATTTCGCTCAAATTTTCAGGGAACGTGTCAAATTGATGTATGATAAGGTACTGAAAGTTTGACGTCGCTGGCGTAACGCGTTTAGAAGTTATTGGCGAAAAACGGGAGGGGGGGCAGATTCTGCCCCCCCCCCAGCGGGGCGCGGGTTAATACATGCTGTTAATTATATTACGCGTAACCACACAAATTATGTAAATAAAAATATGAACGTTTCCAAAGATAGGAGAAGAAACTTGCAGCAATATACGAGTACGCTGCATACCCTGTATCTAGGAGCGAAGAGAAAGCAGTGGGCACTGCGATGTCTGAGGCTGCACACACCGACGTCACAGAAGGCGAGTGTCCGTGTCGGTCGGGCTAGCTGTCCGCGCCCGTCCGACTCGGGGACTAGATTGGGCGACTGACTCCCCCTGTCCGCCAGGCTGAAGGACGGGGAGGGCTGGCTGCACGACCTTCTGGTGAGCGGCATCGTGCGGCCCATCTGTCTGCCTGAGGAGCCGTGTGCGGGCACCGGTCGGCCGGCCTGCCTGCTGGATCGCGACGTCACTATCGCCGGCTGGGGCTCGCTGGCCGAGAAGGGCGCCAAGCCCACCGCCCTGCAGGTTGCCACCGTGAAGGTGCTGCCCAACGAGGTCTGCCGTGACGCCTACCGCAACGCCTTCCGCGGGATCGTCCTCACCGTCAACGACGACATGCTGTGCGCGGGTCAGCGCGACGGCGGCACAGACACCTGCGATGTGAGTTCGGTGACCGGGACCCTTCCATCCCCCTCCCCCGCTGACACTTTCCGGCCCCGAGGAGTCTGGTCAGGGCCACGGCGGTAGGGACGCCCGCCAGGTGGGTCCGGCCGGCCCTGAACGTCCGGCCCTGGTCACCTATGGTATCCGACAGCTCCTTTACGAGTCTCAGAGGCGCCGGGGATATGTCGACATGTCGTCCATGACGGCCAACGATAAGGAACACCTGTTCCTGCCGAACATCAAGGTGATAGGTTTAATCGGTTGGAACTACCCTCTTTGAGGTCTGAGTTTCTATTCGAGCTGTATGACAACAACTCAATGGATATGATTGACAATTTCCCCCCATCGTGTCCCAGGGTGACAGCGGCGGGCCGATGATGCTCGAAATCAACGGCAAGATCACCCTGGTAGGCGTCGTCAGCTTCGGCAAGTTCTGCGCGTCGCCCGACTACCCCGGCGTCTACGCTCGTGTCTCAGGTACGCTGGGAACACGGACATTCGAAAAGTCGTCTATTAGAAGGTAGAACAGAACAGATTCAATGAGTCTCAGTCGACGTTGTCTTCCCATCTGCCATTCTGCAACTATGTATGCAAAACAAGCCGTGTTCCAGGCTTCTTTTGGGATCATCATCGAACGTGAGACTGACATTTTCACCATATTTCAGAATATACCAGATGGATCATCGACAATAGCCGCGTCTGAAGTCGTCAGCTCCGAGAAAGACGGTCCCAGAGACACCTGTACGGCAAACGACAGAAACCTCCACGGCCTCGCGTGCCGCATGTGCGACCGATCACTTGCTGCAGAGGTCAATCTGATACCAACTTTGTGTGTGTGTGTGTGGGGGGGGGGGTACCGCCTACTTTTGGTCCCATTCTTTTCATGCAATGCCCATATAGGGCTAATGTTAAAATGGCAAAATCAAGGAAGGGGGGGGGGGGGGGGGCACGGTGCCCCGGTTCCCCCCTCCCCCCGTTCTGCCGCCATATGAGATAGCCTGTCGTGAAAACGGCTTTTATGAATCCACGCTACCTATATAGTATAAAAGACTGTGAATTTCGTAAGGAATGAGTATTTCCCTCATATTCCCTAGTTGGTTCGGTTTCGCTATTTTCCCATGGTTTTGGTTGGTAGGTACTTGGTTTGGTATCGGTATTCCGATTTTCTTTAACTGATGTCACTATCACTTGCATTCCTTGAATTCATTGCATTCAATAAAATTCACATTACGCTTCACGCGTTACCCATATTTGTACATCTTTATTGTACCGCATCTCATCCACCTAGTCCGTACCATTTCGTCCTTCGTCCAAATCGGCTCCGTCCGGCGGGGTGAAGCTAAGGGTTTTGGGGAATCAAACGACCTTGCACGAACATATGACCAGGCATGCTTTTTCCCTACCAGACTCCAGAGTTCGAATGCGTAATAGGTATACTAACACCCGTATGGATGGTAATTGGTTATGTCGTAGCAATTAGTATGGTGGTCAGTCATTCGTTTGACTTCATGGCAATGACTACTTTCTTCCTTCGTGACGTGCATATTAATTTTCTTTTATCGTATTGCATGCATTATATTTTGTTTGCGTTTTCCACCTCTTAGCATGGAGTGCCGCGACTTGATCACTTTATACTGTTCCCAGGTGTTAACGTAACGTCTCTGTGTATCGCTGGGACTGTGGGTGCAGGTAACTGCTGGTTACCTGATCATGGGTAACGGACTATCTTAAAAAAATAATGAAAAAAAAATCCACATAATGATATTGGATCTGACTGGGAGAGCCATGGAGTGTTTGCGGTTTCCGATAGATATCGAAATAAATTAATGCTTATCGAATCGAATATCCCAGGGTTTTGGCCAAAGGTTGCGATGGCGCCCCCTGTAGCTTGCTTTGCCATTGCCACCCTAATGAAGTTTCCCATTAAAATAGGCCTTGCGAGCAGGAAAGAACGCGATTTGTCACACTCTCCAGACTGTATCTCACCCTGTATCTTCAGGGTTGTTCACGAAAAAGTGGCACATTTCAAAACGACTTTGTGACCAACTAAGAGCTCAACGCGGCCCGTACGATTGCCGGCCACGGGCACAGCGGCCGGCAGATAACCGTCCCTTACAGCATCACTCACTTACAATGGTACAATCGGCGTAATTGTAATCTATGTGCAATATGTATTCATGAAGTACTTCGGTGTAAACTAAACCGGCTCGGTGTCAACATCTTTATGGGTCCACTAAACTGTCACTATGACATTCCGAGGTTCCATTGAATCTCGGACCTTCCGAAGGTCTGCTGACTGCACTAGATCCATCGATCAACACGGGACGGTCACTGGGCCCTCCGAGGTTCCGCTGGACCGTCACTGGTCTCCTCTGCGGCTCCGTTGAACCATCACCAGCCCTCTGCCGGTCCGTTGGACCGGCAGACTGTTATTAGCCGTTTTCACGACGGGCCATCCGGCGAATGCACCTAATTTGACCAAATCTGCACCAAATCTCTTTTACAGCAAATATCTTCATTTTATGAATTTATTTTAGCGTTTTAATCGATGATGTTGTCCAATAATATCACAAAGCAGACGGCTAAGCAATTAGTGCAAGGCAAGTGAGTCCAGGGATGCGGAGCCGTGAAAATTTCAGACGGCTCCGGCTCCGGCTCCGGCTCCGAGTAAAATGGTCCGGCTCCGGCGGCTCCGCCCCGGCTCCGGCTCCGACTCAGTACATCTCCTATGGCAAGTTGCCATAGGGGTCGTTAGCTACTAAGAAACATACTGAACCTAATTTGACCAAGTCGGCACTTAATCTGCACCAAATGTGCACCAATGTGTACCAGATGGCCGTCGTGAAAACGGCTACTATGTCACTATGTCACATAGACCTTCGAGGGTCTATTGAGCCGTCACTGAGACCCTCCGGAGATATGTTGCCCGTTCTGGGTCCATGAGTCACTGCGGGACCGTCAATGGCCCCTCCGTGGCCCCGTTGGACCGTCACTGGGCCCTCCGAGGTTCCGTTGCACCGTCAATAGGTCCTCCGTGGGCCCGTTGGACCGTCACTGGTTCCTGACACAGGTGGCGAGCTCTATTTGCCGACGTCGCCGCTGCTCAATGGACTGACGTAGCACCGTAGGAGGCCCATGGGCGTCCCACACACCCGCGCTAAAACAATTAGCGTAATGTCGTCTGTGTGTGTTCGGTCTACTGCGCTTGACTGATGTCATGTTGACTTCAAACAGTCACCATAATCAGGCAGCATGAGCCAGTGAATGCAAGCTCGAAAAATCGTTACACTTGACGCCAATGGTGGCTGATGTGGCCATCCCCGGAGGCTCGTTGGCGGCGACGGTCGTCGACTGGCGGCGCCGCGGTCCGTGTCGGTGCCGACGGGACGCCGTCGGTACCGACAGTCGGTCGCCTGCCGTGGTCGGGGAGGGGCGCGTGCAGGTGCCGAGTCCGACAGAAGCCCTCGCATCGGCCCGTCGTGAGGGGTGGAACGTCAGAGAGGGCAGATCATAGTCTTCAGTCAGACTGACAGACAGATGGTTAGTTAATTAACGCTTTCACAATGAACCGCTGGCCTAATCTTTGACAAAGGAAGCTGACCCGAAGTACCAGGCCGCGTTGACTGCCTGTGCTGAGCCGGCGACTGTCCGCACTGAGTCGGTGGGCCAGAAGACATGGAGGAGCGCAGCAGGATTGAGGAGCGCTGGTCTGAGTACCTGGCCGCCCTCTACCAAGAGAAGAAAAGCCTCGAGGGCACGCCGCACACGCTGGCGTTCAAGCTGGTCGAACAGGGTAAGTGTACATACGCCGAGAGGACAGCGAGTTGTGCTGTCAGTGATAGAATTATTCCTTATTGACTCGTGTGTACGGTTTTTGCTGACTGCCGCGGCACTCTGTTGACTCGTTGCGGCAATTTGATGAGTCGTTACGGCGATACAGTGACTGCCTCGGTGATGTATTCACTCATCATGTCAATTCATGGCTCGTCATAGCAATTCATAAACTCATCACGGCAATTGTGTTAGTATTGTATTCATGTCGGTACACCACAAACGTCATTTGTCTCCTATAGTAATCCAGAAACAAGTTGTAAGCTAAAAAATAATGACGTTATAATACAATTCACATGCGTCAGGAATATGATGACCTATCCCGATGGAATAATGAACCAAAGCACGCAATCCCGTGTCGTTTCCCTCACCATAATAATTATCAGGCAATCGCCGCAGTTTACTCATTCCCCACGGTAAATTATTGAAGCTATGCGATTATATATCGCCAGTGCAATTCTTATCCTTGTGCATAGACATTAGAAATAAAATGGATCATATTATCTAATGTATTTAGGATAAGCGTGGCTTGTCCAATGCTCTACGAAACGTCTTACGATCATTTACAAACGATCAACTTGAATGCTCTTAACGCATGCTCATGAAATGTCCAAGCAGTTGTAAACGACTACGACGACGACGACAGCCTCGTCGGTCATTAAAGGGACCCTCCCACCTTCAAAAAAGTTAATGAATTGGCATAAAAGTGATGTAGCGTGAATCACAAAGAGCGAAAATGAACATCTACCAAATTTTACCGGAAAATATTCACCCGTTTTCGAGATATAAGACTTTTATTTTTGTTTACTTTTTGGGAACTCCGCTGTTTCTATGACGTCACATAAAGGTTTTCTTTACGTCGGCATTTGGAAGCAATAATTTGGTATCAAAGTGCGACAAATATTGCGCGAATGATGCGTTTATCTTATCAAGGTCAATATATGATGGCCAATGAAGGATTCCAGGACAATTCTTCTTATGGCATTTCTTCGTATCGCAATTCTTCGTCTGCAAATCTCCGTCAGGGCATTTATTCGTATCGCATTACTTTGTCTCGCATCAGGGTATATGAAAATCGGCTCGCATTTCTTCTTTAACGCAAATATATGCAAGAGTAAGCATTGAGGGACAAATAAATGCACCGACGAAGATTTGTAGACGAAGAAATGCGGACGAAAAATTGTGCTACGAAGAAATGTCATGCGAGGATTTGTTCGGGTACCATGACATTTATGTGATTTCAAAGTCAAGGTTCACAGCTGATTTGCTAAATCAAGCCAAGAATCCAAACTATCAAAAAACTATAAATATTTGTTTGTCTGTCACAGAGGTCTCAAGCAATATAAGGTTTACATATGTTGAATCAAAAATCTACTGCCACAACTCACATCTCCTGCCATAGTTTATCATTGTTGTTTTAACTTGCTTTCAAGAGAAACGGAAGCCAGTATCTGATATCACTTCAGATGATTGTTTCAAGATCTGAGTTCAAATGGAAATAAAAGCAAGATCAAGATGAAACAGGGATTATTGCTGTTAAAGTAGTTTGGCCATGATACAACAACAACAAGCACATAAATCATTAGCCAAATCAAATACTGGTTGGTTTGTCAAGATGTTTGTTGTCTGTCGTCTGTCGAGCTGCTATGAACACTGAACGCTCTCACTCTTACTTTGAAGAGAGTAGTTTAAGTTGAATGGTAGTGAGCTGTAATTAGACAAAGCAGCTATTCAGTGCTCACATCAAGCCAGGCTAGGAAATGGCATCAACTGTGGTGGGAGGAAGCAGGTTCGGCAGCCCTATATGTTGTAAACTTCTGTTGTGTCTTGTGTTTGATCAACTGATGTTTTCTGCTGTTTTGTGCAGTGATAGTAGCAGGTAACTGCATGCTTGTCAAATTATGTGAATAAACGAATTCATAACATTGCATTTTTCTCTCCATGCAAGGAACAAGTAAGATGTTGTAGAAAATGTAATAGAGGGCTGCATTGCTGATTTTGCACTTTATCAGAGCTTTATTTAGAATTGCTTTCCTGAAAGCTACACACAGGCCACAGTACTGAAATTCACAATGTCATAGCTTTTGGCAGAAAAAAGGAAAGACTTACCTAGGTAAAATTGGCTGAAAGTATGGCAGAGCAGGTCTTGATGCGTATGCCCATCCGTGTGCTTGCCGAAGCCGAACTGACTGCAACACATTAACTCTGACCCACCATGGTGGCTGGCATATCCTGAACTTTCACCACTCTAAACAAGACAACTTTCAGCCCTCAGCATTGTATTAAAACACTGTACATGACACTCAAAATTTGTTTCAGTGCCATCCACGGACAACATCAGTCGCCATTCACCAGGCCAGTAAAAACAGAATAGATAATAGCTTCAAACCCATGTAGTCAGAGTTACTAGGTCTGCACCTCAAAACAAAATCCAGGTGACATTCACCACGCCAGTAAAAAACAGGTACTTAGGTAACGTAACAGCTTCAAATCTGGTAACATGTTGGTCGGACTTTACACTACCATATTTACATGGAATAATATGATACCAAACAATAGTGCAACCATTCTGGATAACAAAAGTGTATGATAAAATTAATTTAGAAAACTTTGGCAGCATGATTTACGAGCACAGGCAGGTGTAGAAATTTCTTGAACACCATAAAGCTGCGCGGGTTGCGACCAGGATAAATGGTGGTTTCTGAGCCTGGCCGCAAACTTGGCTATCTCAACTCAAAACTAATGTTAAGGTGGGATGGTCCCTTTAAAACGAATAGTAAATCTCACTAGTGACGGCATCGGATGTTGTTAGCGTATCTGTTTTTGGCGAGCTGATCACCCGCTGACGTATTGACGCAATCGGGACCCTGCTGGGATAAACAACAGCACGTGTGTGACCCGTGTCGGAGGGTGAAGCGTCACCCAAAACACACAGGGTGGGTGCCAAACCACCGGCGGGGCGGCGGGCGGCGCCAGGACCCGGCCGATCGCGGGGAGATTACTACCGGCCCACGCTTGTTTTATCTTAACGTCAGCCATTCGGTAACTTTATGTTATGTTTGAACTCAGCGCTTGCGAACATCTGGCAAGCTGTGCTTAGTCTGCCAATAGGCAGAAGATCTGATAGTGCAGCTACTGTTTGTTTGCCTCGTTTGCGTGGTTCTGACCTGTTCATTGTGCAAGTCTCTCTATATACGGACATATTGTACTTTCTTTGGACGAGAAAGATTGGCTAGTTTGTATTCTTGTCAGTGGGTCATAGCACCTCTCTTGTATGTATGTAAATGGACATCACAAGTTACGGGAGATGTCTATTACGATTTCGGACCTGTTAACCCTATTCCTGGCGGGGGGCCTCAGGAGCCCCCCCCCCTGAGGTTTTTTGGTTATTTCTCCCAAACGCGTTGAGCTAGGAAGCTCAAATTTTCTGACTTTTCCTAAAAGGCTTCTACGCAACATGTCTGAAAATTTTGAGTTGATCTGACCTCAGGTCAGGTCACCAGAGGCGGTTTGGTGACCCTACCTCAGAAAAGTTTGCAATCACGCCAGAGCTAGAGTTTTTGACCGAGCAATTTCTTCTCTTCAGGCTTTAGTTAGGGTACCAGTATGTGCAATTTGTATATCTCGGAATTTTGATATCGGTGACCTAAGGTCAGGTCAGTTTCGCGACCTCCCCATTACAAGTCAATGGGGGAAAAATCAACTCCCTGTTTTTACCACTAAAACGGGTCGGAATGGCCCCATATACCATACATGACTTCATATACGATCAACCTTCACTACCTTGAGGTCTGTTTTGCTGTTGGGCAGCTGTGAGGTCATGTGACGTCATCAAAGGTCACCAAAGGTTTTTGGCCAATAACTCCGTACAGGAACAAGATACAGACGCGTGGATGGTCTCATTGTGTTCAGCTCGTCAAGACGCATCGAATGCTATACATGATGACCTCGAGGTCACGTGACCTGAGGTCAACCTTTGACCTTGACCTTTCGAGGTCAACATATATATATATATATATATATATATATATATATATATATATATATATATATATCATTCGATGCGGATTGACGAGAGGATCACGATGATGCCTTTAGTTTGTTCCTATCTTGACTAATTCGAAAGTTATTCGAGAAAAACTCTCTCCATATCTAGCGCCGCCATTTTGACTTTTTCGACCCCTGTGACGTCATCTTTGACCTGACCTGAAAATGACCTTTGTAAAAATTGTAGATCTTGACCGTGCGTATCCGATGCCGTTTACCGTTTGTCGCTGCGATGTGTAGTTTTTGAGATCTGAAGGGGGGCCGAATCGGCCCCCCCGGCCAGTTTCTTGTCCCGGCGGAGCCCGCCAGGAATAGGGTTAAAGAATGGGTGGGCAGGTTTTTAGTTGTTATTTGAACTGAATAAGTGATGTACTCGTTCGAGATATGCTTAGATATGTTCAGATATGTTATATTAGATATGTTCATAGTAAGCTATAGATATGTCATGTTCGTAGATATGTGCTGAGAAGGCATCGAACCTTTTTTCCATTACTTTGACAATGTAAAATCGAAATGTTTCGAAATGTAGCCCTAAAATTTGTTTCTAAAATGAGGTAAGTAAATAGTAAAATGGCAATGGTTCTGATGCATTTGGTTCTGATGTAATTACCATTTATTCAGTGGGAAAAGCAAGCTGTGTTATTCCCTGTTTTCGGAACCCTTAATAGATAATGGGCGGTTAACATTGTTGGGGGCAAAGACGCCCTTCAAAGCGCAAAACATCATGATAAGTGTCCCCAGCACCATTTGTACGTTTTCACTTTGACTTCTAAATGCACGGAGTGGTCCTATGTATTTGCATTTGGATTATATAACCGTACATAACACTGTGAGTTGCGACTTGCAAGATCTAATCAAACCAGTATAGCGCCTTTTGGGGCGACTAACGGAGCGAGCGAGAGGGTGAGCCTTGCACGTGCGAAATTTCGAGGGGGTACCTCCAACTGACTTGTGCACGGCACCCTACTAACCGGTCTCTAGCGATGTGCCAAATTTGAGCACGATCGGCCGAGCCGTTCTCGAGATCTGGAAGCGGCACCCTGCACATGCGCACGTGCAGAATGGGTCCCAACTGACTTGTGCACGGCACCCTACTAACTGGTCCCTAACCGTGTACCAAATTTGAGCGCCATCGGTCCAGCCGTTCTCGAGATCTGGAAACGACCCCTGCACGTGCGCACGTGCAGCAGCACCCCAACTCTGGCACATGGATATGCAGTGCCTAGTGGGTGCCTACCTACATGCCAACTTTCAGCGCAATCGGCCAAGTAGTTACCGAGATATTGCAACAATTACAAAACTGACACCTCTTCGTTTTGCGCGTGGCACGTGCATAAGGGGTCACCCACATGCATCGGGAATAGTCCAATACTTGGTAGAAGGAATGAAGCTACCCTACAAAAATTACCCCATGTAAATCGGTCAAGTGGTTGCTGAGATATAAGCCTCGCAAAAGCGTCCGCACGGCCGGCCGGCCGGCCGCTCATACTCAGAAATTTCCGTTAATCTAAGGAAAGACTACGCTCGCTTCGCTCGCTCCGTAATCAATGCACCAGCCAGTGCAGCCATTGTATAAACGTTTTGTGAAGCGGTGCTGAACGTTCTCACATTTCCAGCAAAGCAGCGTCAAAGGGAAGGCTTTTGATGTTTCGCATCCAGGGTTTTCTTCTTGATTGGCTTTTATATACAATCTAAATGCAAACATGGGATGTTATTATAGTTCTTTATCTTCCCTGACACCCTGGATTCTTGGCTTTTGAATTCATTTTGAATTCATTGCTTCATTGTATTGACAGTCGAAGTACATTCATACGAATTACCCGAGTTTGGTCCATCATACTTACGCCAAAGTCTACCAAAGGCTTACCAAAGTCAACCCAGCTCGGACCACACCCCGTGCTTACCGTAGTCTCTACCTAGCTCTGACGGTAAATGATGTGCTTACTGCGGTCTGTACAGCTCGGTCCATACTTCCTTCTTACCGTGATTTACCCAACTCGATCGGTGCCGGCTCAGTCCGGCCCCCGGTCGGCGGGCTGGCTCAGCTCGCCGTCAGCTCTCTGGTCCGCAGCCACCCCGCAGCTCGGCCGCTGCCAGCTCTCTGGTCCACGGTCCCAGTAGCTCGGCTCCCGTTAGCTCTCTGGCCCGCAGCTCGGCCGCAGTCAGCTCTCTGGTCCTCGTCTACCCCAAGCTCAGTCGCTGCCAGCTCTCTGGTCCGCAGCCACCCCGCAGCTCGGCCGCTGCCAGCTCTCCGGTCCACGTTTCCAGTATCTCAGTGGCTGCCAGAGGCGGACAGCGGCCGACAGTTCTCTCTGCGCTCGTCGGCCTCGGATGTCAGTGATAACGATCTGCGCTCCGCCCCCGGCCGGCTGCCGTGTCCAGTGCCGGCGGCGGTATCCATTACCTTCCCCCGAACTCTCCGGGGAGGGGCGACCGTCAGCGTCGCGTGCCGGGTCTCATCTCGACCGACTCAGTCTGTCTGTCTGTCTGTCTGTCTGTCTGTCTGTCTGTCTGTCTGTCTGTCTGTCTGTCTGTTCTTTCTGTCTGTCCGTCCGTCCGCCTCTCAGTTTTTTTTTTTTTGCTCGTTCGGCCTAGTTCCATTCCCGAGCAGGGGGCAGTTACTCCGGCAATTTTCGCCGGGCAGCAAGTGTTACGTTAAACCGGTTTATGTGAACCCGGAAGCAAAAACAACGTGGGATCCTGGAACCAAAGCTAAGGGAGGTACTTACGTGTACAGCCAAAGAGCCGAGATGTCTGGAGTCGCAAACACAACAGTGGGAATGACTTTTACTAACAATACATGATAGACATGAACACTTGTGAGCTGATGTCAGTCTCAGTGTAATGGAGCCGGGAAGCTTTCATCGCACTGACAGAACGTATAAGACCTTCTAGGCTCCAGCCCCCCGGCGGGGCCTTGTTGTGGGGTGTAATGGTCGGGAGAAAAAGTCCTAAATAATAAAAACCCGACGCCTAACGCAAAGGGCAAAAACCTCGCACCTAAGCCAAAACGGCGCGAGGGAAAAAGCCCTGTAACCGCGATTAATTAACCCGCGCACCGACGGGGGGGCGGATATCCGCCCCCCCTGAGGTTTTTCGCGGATAGCGGGAAAACCGCGGCGCGTAGCGCCGCGAAATTTTGTATGACTATTCTCTCATCAATTTTACACATGGTGTGCAAGTTTGAACCTCCTAACTTTTAAGGTCAGGTCACCAGGTCACTTTGAATGACCCAACCTCAAGTCACTTTTTTGCAACTTTGTCACTGTGCCAGAGCTACAGTAGATGTCGGAGGCCTTTGAAAGTCGCAGGATGTTATTAGGTCATTAGTAGCTACAATTTGTATATCTCGGAATTTTGATGTCGGTGACCTAAGGTCAGGTCAATTTCGCGACCTCCCCATTATAAGTCAATGGGGGAAAAATCAACTCCCTGTTTTTACCACTAAAACGGGTCGGAATGGCCCCATATACCATACATGACTTCACATACGATCAACCTTCACTACCTTGAGGTCTGTTTTGCTGTTGGGCAGCTGTAAGGTCATGTGACGTCATCAAAGGTCACCAAAGGTTTTTTGCCAATAACTCCTTACAGGAACAAGATACAGCCGCGCGGATGGTCTCATTGTGTTCAGCTCGTCAAGACGCATCGAATGATATACATGATGACCTCGAGGTCACGTGACCTGAGGTCAACCTTTGACCTTGACCTTTCGAGGTCAACATATATATCATTCGATGCGGATTGACGAGAGGATCACGATGATGCCCTTAGTTTGTTCCTATCTTGACTACTTCGAAAGTTATTCGAGAAAAACCCTCTCCATATCTAGCGCCGCCATTTTGACTTTTTCGACCCCTGTGACGTCATCTTTGACCTGACCTGAAAATGACCTTGGTAAAAATTGTAGACCTTGTCCGTGCGTATCCGATGCCGTTTACCGCTTGTCGCTATCTTGCTTCGTTCTCGAGATCTCAGGGGGGGGGGGCGGTCATCCGCCCCCCCCCCGTCGGTACTAAGTTGGCGCAGATCCCCGTCGGTGCGCGGGTTAATGTGTGCGTTTGGGGGTGAGCCGGGAGACGAGGGCTCTGGTTAGCGTTTTAGGGGCGGCAGCCGCGGCCCTAACACGCTAAAGGCTCTTGATGCTGGTCTGACCAGCAAACAGCCTGTATGTTTTTTTTTGGGGGGGGGGGGTTGGCTTTTTGGTCTAACGGGACCATTCCAGAGCCGGAAAGATGATAGGAATTCGGGGGAGACATTGGTCTGGGCGGGCATCCTGGTGAGTCGTCGGGGCTGAGCCCATCCAGTGGACAGGCCACCCATCCCCAAAACACTCACCGCACCCGGCTACGGGCCTGCCCCTAGAGGAGCTTCCCGCATGGGACTACATAAGTTGTCCGTCCAACCCGGAAGTGGTAGTTGAGGCGTGGAGGAGAAGGAGTTGAATATCCTGAGGATGGAAACGACGGAACGGTGGCTGTAGCTGCGGGTCCTCCACGGGTCATCTATCTGCAGGATATTCACTGCTGCCTTTCCGACCGATGTGTCACACACCGAATGGTCAGAAGAGTGCCCACTGCCCAGTTATCAAATGAGAATGGACGATGGTGCTGAGTACCAGCATTGCTCTTATACGAGCACCCTCCGGAAGGACCTTCTTTACAGCTTGCTACCAAATAGCCTCAGGCTCCGGTGCCACGGGCTATTTCTAATATGTTATTTACAGGAAGTCAGCAAATAAAACTTACAATGCAAACCAACTTCAAAAGAAATGCTTTACCAAAGAATGTTTTACCCGCCGTCGGCCGGACCCTCCCAGAGTCTCAGTCCCGTCAGCCGGCTCAGTCGCCGGCAGAGAGCTCGGTCCTTTCCGGTCAGCGCGCCGTCATCGCTTTGGCGCAGCTGACAGAGTGAGACGAACGCGGCGCACTTGGCCGCGTTTTTACAGCCCTGTTGCGCTGGAAGCGCCGCCGGTGCGCCAGGTTCGCCAACGATCTGCGGTTGGACGGCGGTGGTCGCCGGTACCAGAGTTGGGCGGCGCCAATTCGCGCGGCAGTTGCTGACGGTTTTTGTGGGCGTCAACGCTCGGCGTGTCGGCGGTCGGTGAGGCGCCGAGCGGCGGGCGCCTGCCATGCCGGCGAGCGTTTTTACCGACACCGGTGTGATACCCTGGTCGGACGATACATCAGCCGGTAGAGCAGGGGAGGAGGGGAGAGCGGGGAGAGCGCTGGTCGTCTCCGCGGTGCAGGATTTCTGCCAATACCAGACGTTGGCCCTGGCGCCGGTGGCCCTGAGACCTAGCTCTACCAGATCTACGGGCACCGTTCCTGCATAGACTCGCCACAACGAAACAGTGTTACCGGATGGCAAGACGTGACAGCATCTGCGGACATGCTAAGTCTTGTTCCTCTCCTTCGTCCACTGTCTCCTTTTTCCATCCCTCTCCCTCTCTCAATGTCTTTCCTTTCCCTTTTTATCGCTCCTCTCTCTCTCTCTCTCACTCTCTCTCTCTCTCTCTCTCTCTCTCTCTCTCTCTCTCTCTCTCTCTCTCTCTCTCTCTCTCTATTTCTTTCTCTATCTGCCTCACTTGCATCTCCCCCATGCACTCGTTTTAATACAGCAAATCTTCCTGAATTTGTCTCCATGGTTGAAATGAAACTCAAACATTGTCAAAATTACAGTTTTCATAAGCTACCCACCACACTACACTCACGCAATGCAGTAATAGCACTGTAACCTCGGCAGAACACATGCAGCTATATCTACGACGCAAAAAATGCCACTGCTTTTTCTAAACAACTCCTTCGTTTGGATGCTCTCAGCGGGACATAATGAAGCAAAACTCCAACCGCTGAGAAGAGAAAATTGCATTTTCTCGAGCCAAGGCAAACTAGGAAGCCTGTGGCCTAATTCTTTACGACGGATTAACTGAGTTTTCTTCTCCCTCCTCATTTAACTTCATTCGAAGCTGGACTTAGAAGTACTGATCAAATATAAGCAGTCTTTTGAACCCGCTTTGATTCAATATTGCGATGCATCTCAAATGCACCCTTACCAATTTGAGTGGAAGGCTTCGTTTTTCCTGTCTAATTCTCGTAGCGCACAAGCCTTCAGATGCTGGCATTTGCACTACCCCTTGGGGAGGCATTTCGAGTAAGGGTGCTGCGGATATCAGTGCGTGGAGATTCTTTTATGAACTAAAACACCACTCCAAGGGTCACAGCGTGGCCGGCTACGTTAAGAGTATGCCACGCAGAGACTGCTTGAAACGTTATCTGACACTGACTGTATTTTCACGTATCAATACCGGCCCACAACGCAGGAGCACATTCACAATTCCAATTCATGCATATGTAATTTTTTAACATCAGCAAATTGCTGAGGTAACCGGTCAGTAGGGCATAATCGGCATAATATATATTGTTGGACTTCGTTAGGCGTCATTTGTGCAATCATCCGTGTCGGGTCTTTCTAAATGAAATAATCATGGATGGTGTACGAACTGTTTTCCTCAGAAAACACCAGAAGTTCTTATCTATCTCACACTTTTCCTTTGCTCTTAGCTTTGCTTCGGTATTTGGTAGGTTGCATCAACGAAATTCCGGTTATTGAAACAATAAAATATCAACTCCACAACCTTGGGATAGTGGTGTCCGGTGCGGCCGATCAAGAGCCAAGCGGGATGATAGAATCACTTTGCGCTGTTTTCCATTGAAAAACAAACATGAGTTATCGCTATAGTGCAGTTCAGCCTTAGCTGTCTGAGATCAGCAATGCTTTTTATTTCCATTTCCCAGATGGAGCCTACCCAGGGCCCTAGAGCCCAGCACCGTTCCACAGCCTGTCTTCCCCGTTGTCTCCTCTGCGTGTGTATGTTGAAGCCCCAGGACTCCGTGCCCGCCTTCCGGCCGTGCTCCTTTTCTCACGGCGTCACTCGCGGCTTAGTACCGCCATCGATTCGGGCCGATGCGGCGGCCGGTGCCGGTCGCACTAGCCGCCCACTGGATGGAGGGGTTTAGCGGCGCTCGTAAACCCTCCGACCGGCTCACGGCGCCGGAGCCGCTCTGCGGGGTGGCCATTGGTCACCGAGCGGCGCGTGCAGAGGCCGAGAGTGACCGGCCGGCGCGTGCAGGGGTCGAGAGTGACCGGCCAGCGCGTGCAGGGGTCGAGAGTGACCGGGAGGAGCGTGCAGAGGCCGAGGGTGACCGGCCAGCGCGTGCAGAGGCCGAGAGTGACTGACCAGCGCGTGCAGAGGCCGAGAGTGACCGGTCGCTGCGACCGGACGGTGAAATACATCCACACCGACCCCATCGCGCCCCCGCTGTCGGCGTTACTTCTCTTCGAGGGCCCTGAGAAAGTGCGCTGCTCAAATACATAAGTGAAAAGTGTAAGGGATTAGTTGAGGGTCAGCACGTTAAATCGTTTGCGCTGGACCATCCACCAATAGTCGTAAGTCGTTTGGACTTATTTGGTAACCACGGATTCTGTAAAACGAGCACCTGTAGATAGGTCCTGCAAGCATAAACAGCATTGAGTTGAGTGTGTATTAAGTGCTTCATTTTGATGTGTCTTTGCACATATATTAGCAGTTTTTCAAGATCAGTGTAATCTTCAGCCATTATCCCGCGCCCTGCTGGGGGGGGGTGTTTGAACACCCCCCCCCCCTTGTGGTTTTTCGCGAATATCTCAAAAACGGCGGCGCGGAGCGCCGCCGTTTTTGGTACACCTTATCATACATCAATTCTACACATGTTGTGAAAATTTCAGACCAAGGTCATTCAAGGTCAGGTCACCAGGTCACTTGAAGTGACCTCACCTCATAAAAACTTTCAATGACTGTCATAGCTACACCGAGTGACCGATCGCTTTGAAACTTTCAGCGATTGCTAAGGGCAATAGCATGTAGAAAATGTATATCTCAGAATTTTGATATCGATGACCTAAGGTCAGGTCAATTTTGCGACCTCGCCATTATAAGTCAATAGGAGAAAATTGAAATGCGCCTCTTTTGGATTCAAGACATTATAAACACTCCCAAACACCGAATTACAAGTGGTTTAGACACACGGAACATGAAAATGGTGTCCGTGACCCTTGTTTATGCCCTGAGGTCATCTTAGGTCACGAATGGTATCTAACAGTTTTTCGCAAATAACTTTTGATAGAGGCATGCTAGAGCGATGAAAACGCCTTAGATGTGTTCAGCTCGACGATACGGATCGACTGATATGCAACATGACCCTTCCGGTCAGGTCATGACCTTGACCTGAGGTCAAATTTTCAAGTTGACCTTTCAAGGTCAAGTTATAGTTCATTCGATGCGTCTTGACGAGAGGAACACGTTGCCGGTAAAAGTAAGCTCGTACAAGGCTTGGGTCAAAAGTTATTGCAGAAAAACTGTTTTTGAAAAAATCGGCTATTTTTGCAGTTTTTGCCCCCTGCAGGCAAAACCGTTGACGTTAGGTCAAATCTGAGAGAATTACTCAGAAAGGGCGTTAATAGGGCTATCGAATGCGCTTTTCCGCGGCGCTGTAGCTCTATTGGTTCCCGAGTTATGCGTTGGCTTCTTGGAAATTTTCGACATTCGACCTGGAAATCGGCGAAATTTTGCCTTCAATGACCTCTGGTGACCTGACCTTTGACCTGACCAAAAAATTGACCGAAGTGATTTCGTCATTATTTTTGACGCTCTTTCGAACGCCGCCTTCCGCGTATCGCTACGTAGCCCAGGAGCCGAGTTACAAGGGGGGGGTGTTCAAACACCCCCCCATCAGGGCGTGGAAATCCAGGACCCCCAGCCGGGCGCGGGTTATGAGATGCCATTTCTACCCTCAGCCTCTGCTTCCCGTCTCATTCCATTTGTGCGCTAACGAAACAATCCTAGCCTTGTTAGTCATTCCGAAGAACCTGAGTCCGGAAGATTTTGATAAGTTGTTCTAAAACGCTAATCCCTTTTTAGCTTTCACGTCCTATCTAAAAATACGTTTCTTTTAGGAGACAATAGAACAGCGCACGGTTTAGGTAATTTCTGTTGCCGGAAGATGTGCGATGTTTAGCATTCAGAGTAGACCAGCAATATAATTTCCACCAGGTCACCCTGGTCTGACTCAAGCAGAAAGCACCAGAGGACCAGAAAATTGTGCCATTAATTTAGAATCACTACTGTTTCAGTTGCGTGATAGTCTAAGCACATGCATTTGTGTTCATCTTCAATGATTTTTGCATGGTTTTGTGTATCGTACATTGTAGACGCATAAAGTAATTCGTAACAGGCACTCGCTATGATAAGATAGGTGCATAACTGGCAACATCGTCATTCGTCAATCATATGTTTGGTCTCTATGGCATATTAAAAAATAACGTTGTCATTAGTTTGTATGCAGTATGTATTCAAATGATATAGCCACTAAATTATGATAGTCAAGCAGACTCTAGTACCACCGAGGACACGAAGGCATTTATTAAATCGTGTGAATCTCTTGCAATGAAGAATGAGGTCTAGTCTTTAAATGCTTATCTTCTCGCCTGGGACCTTCGATCTCCTGATTGATGGAGCAAAGGCCGCCAAATTTGCTGACATAAAGTCGAATGAAGTGGCGTCGATGGGTCCATTCCTAGAGATTGCATTACGATCGACAGGCCTCTGTGGCGTTTGGCAAATGCGTAGACTCGGCAAACTCCTTTCCCAGTCATTTCATTACATCGATAAGCATCAATCTGTTTTAAAAGGAACTTCAATTGGTCAGTTAGGTTCATGTACGGAAGACTTTGGAGTGGGTGGGGAATATCCTGGTTCCAGAATGTCCATGACTTGGTGGGGCATCCGTCTTATGTGCCGATCGGGGTGATGAGAGCCCGGTGCGAGCCGGTTTGGCGCTCGCTGTATACCACCTATGGAGATGGTCTGTGGTTAGTGTGCAGCTCCAGTGCCAATAAATATCCCTTTTAGCTTTTTTTATCTTTCTAGATGCAAAAATGCACTTCCCATCAAGACAGCACGAAATATGTTCATACTACATTCGTTAATTTTGGATATTCTCATAATTTTTGCCTTTTCTCATGTAACAATAAGAGGAGTCAATGTTTTTTTTTCTACAAAGCCGGTTACCACCCGCTGTGCTGGTGTGGCACCCACCGATACAGATGGCCCCTGCGGGATAGTGTGTGGGGGCGTAGTTTCCCTGGGGAAATTACACCTGGGTCCGTCCGTAAATGGGGAAATTACACCTGGGTCCGTCCGTGAATGGGGAAATTACACCTGGGTCAGGCCGTGAATGCTGTAAGAGTGAGCCGGACCCCACGGTCCACCGGAGCCAACTCTGGCTGAGACCCGAGCAGGTCATTACACGAGTGTGGTAAATGCGAGAGTGTACAGTACACTGTATATACATACATTACTTGCCCCGTGCTCATTGTTCTTCGCATTCAATGGGTCCCGGTTCCCCAGCCCCCGATGCATCAGGTACTGCATTCCCAGTGGCCAGTTCTTGTATTTCCAGATCCTGAATTTCCACTTTCTGCACTGACAGTTTTTTTACCTCTCCGTGTAAACAGTGTTACAGTGTTTTCGATGTCACCAGTTCCACTACCTAGCGCTCTGTTCACTGTGTCTCTATATTGCAGCATGTGAAGGGGAGGTGGGGAGGGAGATGGGAGAGGGGGTCTCAATCGGGACAGAGGAAGCACGTAACGACCCTGCAGCAATGGCTCTATAAACCCAGAAAATGAGCCTATAAACGCGGCATGCATGCCACTCACAGAGCTGCCGCAGGTGAACCCGAGTCCCTAAACGCAGCCATTACGAGCCGGGCTATTGTTGGGCTCCCACATCACCGATTCAGCTGCAAACGGCTGGAGATTTATCCAGAAACGGAGCACATTTGGGACCTTACGTGCGTGCAACCAACTGCGTCCACAAAACAATAGGGAACTTGCCAATACAAGGAAACGTACTTACGGTTGTCAAGCATCTTTGTGTTACACAACACCTGAGTCATTCAGTTGACCCCAATTGACTCTGCGGATGAATGCATAATGCATCATTTTCCTGGCCAGCGGTTGACCTGTACGTTATGCATAACAAAAACGTTTGCAGCTTAGGTATGCTACGGCTATTCGCTGTGTGTGACCTGTGATTAGCACGCAAATCGGTGTTCACCCAAGTAGGAACCGAATAGGGTCCTAAAATAGCATTGCTTAACCCTCGCCCTGGCAGGGCATTTTTCATAACACGGCCTGGCAGGGGCGGGGGTCGATGCGACCCCCCTCGCGATTGGCTCCTATGGCACCTAGAAACACCAAATTTGGTAGGTAGGTGGGCCCCCTGGAGTTCTCGCCCCTGTGCAAATTTAGTTGCTCTAGGTCAATATTTAGGGGGGTTGGGGGGGGGGGTATAAATGTAAAAATTTCGCTAAAAACAGGTCAAACGTTTTTCGCTTATGATTTTTGATCTAATTAACCCGCGCACCGACGGGGGTCTGCGCCAACTTAGTACCGACGGGGGGGGGGGGGGCGGATGACCGCCCCCCTGAGATCTCGAGAACGAAGCAAGATAGCGACAAGCGGTAAACGGCATCGGATACGCACGGACAAGGTCTACAATTTTTACTAAGGTCATTTTCAGGTCAGGTCAAAGATGACGTCACAGGGGTCGAAAAAGTCAAAATGGCGGCGCTAGATATGGAGAGGGTTTTTCTCGAATAACTTTCGAAGTAGTCAAGATAGGAACAAACTAAGGGCATCATCGTGATCCTCTCGTCAATCCGCATCGAATGATATATATGTTGACCTCGAAAGGTCAAGGTCAAAGGTTGACCTCAGGTCACGTGACCTCGAGGTCATCATGTATATCATTCGATGCGTCTTGACGAGCTGAACACAATGAGACCATCCGCGCGGCTGTATCTTGTTCCTGTAAGGAGTTATTGGCAAAAAACCTTTGGTGACCTTTGATGACGTCACATGACCTTACAGCTGCCCAACAGCAAAACAGACCTCAAGGTAGTGAAGGTTGATCGTATGTGAAGTTATGTATGGTATATGGGGCCATTCCGACCCGTTTTAGTGGTAAAAACAGGGAGTTGATTTTTCCCCCATTGACTTATAATGGGGAGGTCGCGAAATTGACCTGACCTTAGGTCACCGACATCAAAATTCCGAGATAAACAAATTGTAGCTACTAATGACCTTATAACATCCTGTGACTTTCAAAGGCCTCCGACATCTACTGTAGCTCTGGCACGGTGACAAAGTTGCAAAAAAGTGACTTGAGGTTGGGTCATTCGAAGTGACCTGGTGACCTGACCTTAAAAGTTAGGAGGTTCAAACTTGCACACCATGTGTAAAATTGATGAGGTTATAGTCATACCAAATTTCGCGGCGCTACGCGCCGCGGTTTTCCCGCTATCCGCGAAAAACCTCAGGGGGGGGCGGATATCCGCCCCCCGTCGGTGCGCGGGTTAAGATAGAGCAAAAAGAAAAGCACCAGTGAACTCAGCACGTCAAGGCGCGTCGAATGATATACTTTTTAGCTTGCTTAAGTGTACTTAAAGTTTTTTCTTAAATTTTAAGTAAACTTGAATTAATAAATTAAGTTCAAGTTAACCAAATTGCATCATATTGCATATCATTCGATTCGGCTGATAACCTGGAACACAATGATGCCATTTTTTAAGCTCTAGCGTCATTATGTGCCAAGTTATTGGCAAAAACGTCATTTGACCTCAGTTGACCTCATTTGACCTGACCCATGGATAAGTACACCAAACAAAGGAGCACCAAGTGACCTGCTGTTAAATACTGTGGTTTCAAAGCACAAAAGTGATAGAACGAAGCGGATATCTCCAGTATTTTCCGAATTTAGTATTTTTCCATAGGCTTAACATTACGACGTAATGACCTCTAACTGACCTCAGGTCAGTGACCTAAAAAAAAACGAACTACATGTTATACAACTCAGTGAACTTAGCACATCCTGAAAGTTTGAAGGAAATCAGTCCAAAACTGTGAGTTGGACAGGTGCAAAAAGAAAATTGAAATTTGACCATGACCATGTACCGGTTTTTCTGACCTGGTGACCTGACCCAAGGTCACCCGGACCTGAAATTTTCAGGTCGTATGTAAAAAGGCTGCCCCATAAGCTGTGCCAAATTTGGAGGCGCTTTTACGCTATCTTCGAAAAACCTTAGGGGGGGGGGGCGCATCGACCCCCTGCCAGGGCGAGGGTTAAAAGCGACCTGGAGGAAATGTCTCGCAGACTTAGAAGCATAGCACCAGCAATGATGCGACGTTAATCGATCGATCTTGGTGTCATTTACTGATTGACATTGCTTTCAAGCGGCACTTTCAGCTGAATAGCTGCGCTAATGCGTTTTGTCCGATTTTCACTTTGCCGCTTGATGTAGCGCACAGTTTCTCTCTGGACATTGATAAGGTTGTGTAAAGGCATCGCCTATAATTGACCTCACTTCAATTAACTTCACCTCGCTTTTCACAAAGTACACGTTTAGTGAATTGTCTTGCGCATTTCACAACCACTTCGTTTTGTCTAAAAAGTTTTTCGAGGCGCAAGAGGCATCACTGATGGTATCGTTTTATACCTTTCAGCAATAAAACTGCCGTTATGAACGATTAAGCACAAGAGATAAGCTATCTTGTTGCGAGCGAGCGTGAAGCGCGCAGGAAAGTCGTTAGTAGAATGACAGAGCATCCTGAGCATAAGCGACCAGCCGGCCGGCCGTGGTCACGCTTTTGATGCACTTTTGATTTTTATATCGTTTTTCAGTAAATAATACCTCCTCTACATCTTGCGCTGGTCAGCGGTAACCCTTGATATCGTGGCACTGAGCGTCCGTTCTGCTCTGTCGCAGAGATCCAGCGCGTGCAGTCGGATATCCGCGCCGCCGGCAAGCCAGAGTCCAAGTACGCAGACGTCATCCGGGAGAAACCGATCCGCGTGACGTCCCGGATCGTGGTGCCCGTTCGGGACCACCCGAAGGTGAGTAATTATAGGACAGTTTCGGCTTGTATTAGTCGTCTCCTAGCCTTTCAAAAATATTTATTTCACCTCTGCTTCGAGTTGTTGCCTGCCACTTGGGAGTAAAAACATTTTGATACCGAACCTTCGAGCAAAAACACTTGACTTTTTTTTTAAAAATAATATGCTCATCCACAGACTTCTCTATATATAGAGAAGTCTGTGGCTCATCATTTACGTTTATTGAGCACGAACAAAAGCGACGTACATATCTATGCTGCTCATTTACATATTCCATTTGTCCTTTCCCCATTTTGCCTTTAACATTCCCCTTCCCTCTCTCTCTCTCTCTCTCTCTCTCTCTCTCTCTCTCTCTCTCTCTCTCTCTCTCTCTCTCTCTCTCTCTCTCTTCATTCCTTACCCTCTCCTTCATTTTTCCTTCCATTATAGTCCCAATTGAAAGCTGGTTTCGCCGCGTTTCAATGCTCCGAGTTCCGACCGTAGTCTGTTGGCCGGCCGTCTGGCTACCAGTCGACCTCTCGCCTGCCTCCCAGCACCCTGGCAGAGAGACTGCTGTCGGAATGACTCCGTGAATCACACCCTCGGACAGACAGACAGCCGGCAAAAGCGACTCGGAGCCACTCAGAACGATATAATGACGACAGGCATTATTGATGCCGCTGACCCAACTCGTATCTCAGAGGGGTGAGCTGAGGACGCTGCAAAAACACAGCAGGAGAGATAGAAAGAGAGAGAGAGAGAGAGAGAGAGAGAGAGAGAGAGAGAGAGAGAGAGAGAGAGAGAGAGAGAGAGAGAGAAAGAGAGAGAGAGAGAGAGAGAGAGAGGGATAGAGGGAGGATTTGGGAAGGGAGAGAGGAAGGAAGATGAAAGGGAAAATGAGACGGGGAGGAATGAAGGGAGTGAGCGAGAAATAATGAGACAGGAGAAACTGTGTGCCATTGTATGGTTTTATCATAAAAAGATCGCAAACGGCATAGCCCTCATCCACAGTTCACAGGCTGACAAAATGACCACGCTGTGTCAAAAGACCGTCTTGTACCGTCGATTCCCTTCATGATAAAGTAAAATCACCACTATTTGGGGACGTTTGGATAGTTTTCGCAGACCAAAATCTCTTTGACCCCTTGAATTGGTTCTTTGTCAGATATAACCTCTAAGAACCTAATCCCTGGATTCCAACCTCCTCAACGAGCGGCCACTCCGCCATAAAACGATCAGTTTTATATTTACCGTGGTGGCGCTATCATTCAATGGACGGCGCAATATGGTGGCGAGGCTGGACGCTGCAAGGGTCTGGCATTGCTCGGAGCTGGCTGGATCGCCGCGTCCCAGCTGACTGAGCACAGCACCAGGCGATCCATGGCCCAGACTACCCGGCGCCGAGGCAGACGAGTTATCCCACATCGAACAGTCACTGTTTGGATTGCTTACCTGCTCTATGTGGACAATGTCAGATAAGCACTGAGAGCGAAACGATGGCAGTATCCCTGGCATGTTTCCTACCTCTGTTTGAAAATGGTGACATATAATGCTGTCTGGGTCCAAGAACAAAGATCTACTAGATACGAATACAAATACCTACACTCAAAGCCCCATTAAAAATGTGCAATTTAATGCCTCTTTAAACTTGACGCATTAGGAATAATGTTTCTCCTCACCCTCAATTGAGGTATGAATATATAGATCCAGAATTTACATATATAAATATCAAAATGTCCGTATGTGACGCGTCAGTCACGCTTGGCGGGCTATTGCTCCGGAACGGTGCGGGCTACGGGGGTGGAATTTTAGGCGCCAGCCGGACGCGTGCATCTGTTTGTCATATTAAGTTTTGGTGGGGGTGCGCTCGCCGGTTTGCACGTGGCGGGCGCATCTTTGCGGAATTTTGGGCCGCGGCCGGCGCCGAGCAGTGAGCACGCGCATTATCCTCAGTTTCTTCGCCAAACTGAGCAAAATCAGAGCCGGAAGGTCACTGACCTTGCAATGACGGCCGATTGCAATGAAACTTGGTTTATTACGCTGCGCGTAATGCTGTCCCTCTTTACGCTGCGCGTAATGCTGTCCCTCTAGTCAAATATAAAATGCTTTTCTGTGTGAACATCGTGCAGTACGTACACATGACCTCTCAAGCCAGTTGGGCAGTTGGCCGGGCTTTGTACTCCTCAGACGACCAAGTTTGAGCAGGTCCATAGAAGCTGTGCACGCCGCCGCACTACCGGGTGACCTTTGGTGCGTTTCAGTTCAACTTTGTCGGCAAACTGCTCGGCCCGAAGGGCAACTCTCTGAAGCGGCTCCAGGAGGAAACACTCACCCGAATGGCGATCCTGGGACGCGGCTCCATGCGAGACAAAGTCAAGGTGAGATTTAGTACTGTGGGATCAGTGATGTATTCGTTTTTGAAGTGAGTGTTTCTGGTCTCTCTTTATCTATGGTGCTTTAACTCGCATGCTTTTATTATTGAAAAGTTTGTCACACTTACGGCAATAAGTGAGATATTTCAACGGAACATATTTGTTTCGGTTCAACTCTGCGATTATAAAAAAACTCTTGTGTTTCGGCTTCCATAAATATTAAATTCCTACACTCAGCTGCATCCTTGACTTTTCAGTGTGGACTCATGTTCCATTTACCAGATTGCTATCATTTACCAGATACTTTTTAACCAGATTACTCATTTTAAGGTGACTGGTGAAAACAGGTCGAGGCATATGCTGAGCACATGTCGATCTTTTTTTAATGACAACAAATGTTGCGGTAACAAATCAATAATCATACGCTGCTGAACATATGGCGTACCTAGGCCATACGTTCTAGGTATAGCACGTCGGTATACTGTGGCTGGCGCGGCGGGAGCGCCGGTAGTTAGACTGTCCCGCAGCACGATGATGTGTTGCGGCACAGCTTACCACCAGCCCGGCGCCAGCCGAGCCACGGCGTTCACCCAGACGCACGCGTCTCCCCGCGAGCTGAATGGCTCGATGGATGGGCCGCACATTTGGCTTTATCGTAGAACATTCCCGTTAAGATGACTTTCCAATCTGCCGCAAGTGAGTGGCATCAGTGAGTAGAAGTTCACCTGAAACTCAGCGTCAATGTTTGCCTTCTACCTATCGCAAAGCTAGCCTTAGTTTTCAGCCTTGGCGTGAAGAGATACACAGCGTAAGATTTTAAATCGGGATCATTTTGGGCTGCTGCTTGGAAATAAAGATATGTTTATGAAAATGTTTGGAGTTCGCTCTCGGTGGTCTGGCGCTTAGCCAGCACGCAGGATAGAATGGATATCAAGCATCACCGTGAATAATTCCAACTAATACATCACGGGAAATTGAAATGGTGAGTTAAATGAAAGGCTTTATGGTAAGATATCATCAGATATAGTTAATTTTTTTGAGAAACCAGGAGGATCTTCATAGCCTATTCCATAATTAAAAGTTATTCACGTACAAGATGCAAGATATCCACCTATTTGACGTAGTCTTAAATTCAGATTTATGCTGCCCATCACTTCATGGGCGTAGGAACGCCTGGAACATTGTGGGTGCATGGGTGCAGAAATCCAGCCATGGCCGGTGAAGCGGGGGGGGGGGGGGAGGGGGGGAGCGACACCCGAGCGAAGGCTCGTTACGAGCTTTGAGGGTGTACCATGTCGAAAAGGTACCAACCGATAAGTGCATTTGGAAGCATTGACCCTCGCATGTGAAGGGGGGTCTGATGACCCCCCCCCCCCCCACCATGGTTGTTCGCAAATAACTCGCGCAAAAAGTGGCCGATCGCGACGAAACTTTAAGTACCCTCGAGTTGATCAGTTTTACACCTACTCTGAAAATTTCATGACCCTGACCCAAAAGACCTTTGACCTGTGACCTGATTCTCGAAACCATGTTCGGCCGGAATCGCGATTTGGCGTATGTCAGCTCACATTATCCGCGCTTTTCCAGTCTTTTTGTGATTGTAGACGTCCAAACATGTGAAATGATGTTCTTCTCATGCATCACGGTGGGTGTGAAGATAACCTGAAGGTCAGGTCAGGTCGTTGACCTTTGATGACCTCGGTTCACTTTTTCGAGTTTTTCATGTTTTTAGGGTAGTTTATAGGGCTGATTTCGAATTTAGCATCCATTTGAACGTTTACGAAGTAGTTTTAGTGCTTTCGTAATCGTGACATGCTACGACGCCGTCAGTGGTAGTTGACACCTACTATGGATAGCCGGTAGGACGCCTAATGGTTGACCTGACCTGACCTGACCCGATCTGGCCTAAATGCATGAAGAAATCATCTGTGATCAAAACTAACATCAGATATTTGTGATCAGCACCCCGAAAAACCCGATAACAGCTTCACTTTAAGCAGTTCTAGCAGGTCCCGATTTTCCCGACTTTTGGAATATTGACCTGACCTGGAAGGTCAACCAATGAAGTAGGACCTTAAAATTGGGTATCATCGGCTTCCTCTCGTCACGGGCAACACCCTCGTTTTTTCCGCGAAGCTCTAGCTCGATCAGGGGCCGAACGCCAGGGGGTCCGACCGACCCCCTCCCCCTCCCCCTACAGATTAGAAGCTGGAAAGCGCTGCACACATTCGAGGGCTAATATTGTCAATATTGACTACCGCAAAAAGTAAAAGCGGCCAACTTAGCCATTTTCGAAGATATCGGGCTAAAATTTTTGACAGTGGGTCATCGGTTCGGTATGTGTTCAGTCACATGCTCCATTTTCCTTTTTCCAGCACAAATGTAAGTTTTGAAGACCATCACTGATCACAGTAGCAAATGCTTCGAAAGATGGATAGTAGGCAACATATCCTAATTTGCCGTGCTGCATGGGAAGTAGTGTTGATGAAAAAGGGGTTTTTGGTTCAGATTATTGTGGGTGCAGAATACATTGTCTGCACCCACTGGATAAATATTGTGGGTGCAGCTGCACCCTTGCACCCATGGTTCCGACGCTTATGCATCACTTGGCTCCCATTTTTTTCATCCTTCACTTCAGTGGGCCATTTATAGGAGGGAGCCACTGCTCCTCTTCCATCCCTCCCCTATGGGCTGTGACAGCAGTGAAAGCTCGCCCTTGGTGGCCCATAGCTAGAATCCACAGTCCGGGAGTATGGGGGGAGGCGGGGCGGAACCGGAACCTCCGGAAATTTGAGTCGAAAACGGCACTGATTGGTTACTGGGGCTCTGCTGAAGAGTCTTGATATTATTTCAATTCTTACATCATGAATTGAAGAAAAAGTAGTACTATTGGTAGTGCCATATGCTTTAATTATTTCATATATGTTGGGAAAGTATAATACGTGATTCTGCAACAATTGCTAAATCCACGCTGTCATCAACTTGGGGTTTCTGGAGATTAAAAAGCCGTTTGAGATTGCTGAAACTGTTGACCGTCTCCATTTGCGGCTTTGAAAGAAATAAGAATTGGGCTATGGAAGATCAGCATCAGCGTTTCCCTGCACTCAGTGAAGCATTTTCCTAGAGATCGCTAAATCCCTGCAGATTTGTCTTATCCCCATGGTGACTGTTTCACAATACAGCAGATACTAACTATGATTGTTGTGACTGAGACTGTTTTGTGGATTCGTATTCCCAGCGCACTTTAGAGGGAACAAGGAAGTAGCATTAAAAATAACCAGCCGGGAAATGCCACCCAAGACCAGTGCGCACCACAGCTGACACTGTGACTGTTCTGGCCGGCAGGCGGACAGTTTGTCTGATAGGAGTCTGATGTCGGTCTGATGGTCTGTGTGTGAAGTTAGTGTGGTAGTGTGTCTGACTTAGGTCTGATGGTCTGTCTCTCGTTGGTTCGGTGGGTCAGTGACGTCGGTCTGACGGGATCTAATATTTGGTTTGAAAGTCTGACGGTTTGGTGGTCAGATGGTCTGTCTGTCTGTCTGGTAAATTGACACTGAATAAGGTTGACTAGCTGCTGACTGGTCTGTCTGACTGACAAACGATCTAATGGCTGGCTGCTGGCTGGTCTGTCTGTGACGCGGTCTTCTCGTCGGAATGACATGCAGGGTTTACTGGTCTGACTGACGCGCTGGTTGAACTGCCTGACTGACGCAGTCCGCTGGTCTGAGTGACTCGGTCCGCTGGCCCCCAGGAGGAGGAGATGAGAAAGTCCAACCACCCGCGAGCGGCCCACCTTCACGAGGAACTGCATGTGGAAATCGTCGCCTTCGCTCCGCCCGCCGAGGCTTATGCGCGCATGGCCTACGCGTTGACGCAAGTGCGACGTTACTTGATACCGGACAACAACGATCAGGTCAGTGGTGTCCGAGGATGAGGTCATTGCCGCTAATGTTATCCGCGGATACGGTTATACCGCGTGAAACACTGTGTGTGTTCTTCATGAACCAGACGTTCTGCTTCGCCTCTAAGCCAGTTTACCCTAATACCCAAAAAATATAAGTGTGGAATATTTTAAGATGTTTTTGCATTATACGTTCTTTCAGCTTGTTTTCAGTGCGGTACGGAATTTTGGCGGCTGAAGAGTCTCCAACCCACAGCGACAACACTGACTCATTTCGATGCTTTATCATCACGCTAACACATGCACAATGGCGTGTTGACGCATTCGCATAACCCATCATCACATATTCGCCGATTATGTGAATATGTTAACATCCTGATAAAGCATCCAAACCCATCTGCATTTATACAGATTTGAATATTCCATGTATTTACCATAATTTTCTACGCGAGTTCTGAACAAAAAGAACACAGTTCACCCGGAGCCCATATGCTTTTGACATTCTCACCTGAAAAAACACGTCCTTCCATTATCAACATATCAAAACATATAGTAAGCAAGCATATCAAACGTTACGTGTTGCGGTGCATTTTTGCATCGTATGCATGTTACCATGAGCAAATACATTTATTAAACATCGTATGTTGAGCCACGATGCAATAAATGTAATAGTTAAGTCAACTGCATACATAGCGGCCATTATCAAAGCGCCATTATCAGAATAATACAGTTCCCTGTACACTAACGGCCTGCCTGCAGCAACTGCAGCGGTCCGGCAGCATGACCTGGTGGGAATGTAGTCGCCCATGAGCCGCTTCCTCATGGTTTTCACCAACGGAGGTTAGGGCGACTTTAAAACGTTGTTACCCGTCTAAAACACAAAGTTTTGAGCATGCCTGTACTTTCAACGAATAAGCAACGATGTCCGCTGGGGTGAATTGTGAATCCGGTTCGAAGCGGACGTGGTCTGAGGCCTGCCACATTCATTAATAATGCAAGCCTGCATGTTTTGACTTTCCACTTTCACGATGGCCTGACATGAGATCGGGTGACCTGACCCACAGTAATCGAATGGTATAGTCTCTGCCGAGCTCATCTTTATAGGCAACATCACCATTTTTATTTCCTATGCACAAGCGATGCGTCTCATTTGATGGTATCACCAAGGATGCAGAGAAGACACCAGAAAATAATCAAAATATGTCGTCCTTCGATAACCTGCCATTATAATTGCATTATCTTCAAAACTGTATTGATTATGAGATTGTCTGTTCGTCGGATATGTTCTTGTAGGGATGCAAAAGTGACTATGTCCGGCAGGAACCACTTAGTAGTCATATAGTTACATAAAGGCACTCGCAGCGCAAGTCCTACACTACCTTAAGCCTCAATTATGTAATGAGCTCGCTAAGGGCCTCTAGCCGCCTACCATACGCTTCGGTTGGAAATCTGGGATTTCGAGGTGTATTTAAAAACATTGTGTCTCATTCAAGGTTACAAGTAAATGATTTGCGATCAAAACAAATCAATGCGTATTGCGTATTTACATGCATTGTATAAATCAATATCGGCTCACTAAAACAGGTCAAGACGCAGGCATTGACGCTTGTAGGGTAGCATTTTACTTAAGTACAAGATGTTAATGCACTCCAACTACTCACTTATACTACTCAGTGCACTCAGTGGTCGTTCATTTTATATGATGACTAGAGACGTCAATCGGATACCAACTTTTTGGTATACCGATACCAAACCGATACCAACCTGGTATTTGGTATTTCAAGACTAACATATTTCGAATTTCGTTGGCGTTGTGAATCCTAGCTAATGTAAAAGAGGCTGTGAATTTGGTTAAAAGTTGGTATTTCCCTGATATTTCCAAGTCGGTTCGGCTTCGGTATATGCCCACGGCTCCTATTGATATTTGGTTTCGTATCGGTATCACAATTTTTCCAAATCGACGCCACTAATGACGACCACAAACCACATGCAAACACACACACCATAGTCACCTCGAAAAGCGCAAAAAGTGATAGAGTGAGGCCGGGCAGATAGCATATAGTCAGCACATGCCTACAGCCAGTAACAGTGAGCCATATAGCAACCTGTCAGACATACATGCAGACAGACAGACAGATAGACAGAGTGCACCCCTCCCTTTCCACGGCGCGGTGGGTGTTGGGCGGTGGACCGGACGGGCGTGGCGGCCTGGCCAGGCGGCGGTAGCTGGATAGGACAGTCGGTGGACCTGCAGTGGCCGAGCCAGCGGTAGCTGGATAAGACAGTCGATGGACCTGCAATGGCCGAGCCAGCGGTAGCCGGATAGGACAGTCGCGGGCCTGCATTGGCCGGCCATAGTCGGCACTAGTGTCAGTCGGCGGCCAGGGTAGGCTATTATCGCTCTATCGTCCGGCTATTGAGGCGGCCTGTGCAGGGTGGGGGACTGCCAGACTCGGGGGAGTGTGTGTGTGTGGGGGGGGGACTGCGGCCGGCCGCTTTTGTTGGGCCTGGCCGGTTTTATGAACCGTACCGCGCCGCTTATCGGTTATCAATGTTGGTATGACACAGCACAGTTGACACTGCTGAGGCCTGAGGGTATAGGTGACAGCCACACCGAGAAACAGATGAACAGGGGGTGAAAGGGGAGGCTAGTGATGCTAGCTGGCGTCTCACGAATCGACATTGTAAATGTAAAATACGTGCGGCAAATGTGACAATGTAGAATGGTTGGATGAATGCCGAACGGTGTACATATATAAAAAACATGTGACACATGTGGATTATTACTCATAAGACACAAACACATTTTAGCTTCTTTATTGCACTGTCGCCTAATGAACCGTTTTTCCTAAACATATCCTGGACATATTTTTTTCAATATATGTATAAGATAGATATTTGTAAGCCAATGCAGCGTGTTCGACTTTGTGTAACCTAATTTCGCTGATTTGCGTTGTGCCAGCACGGCTGGTCGTTTAAGTTAGAGCTTCTCAGATATCTGGACGCCTAACTGCAGACTTGTTTTCGGCCATATCGCAAATCAAATCAAAACTGGGCATAACAAGCACATCGATCAGAGTAGCAAACTATGTGCCCTGCAGGCTTAATTCGGGGATTCCGGACAGTGAGAAATATGTAAAGCTTTAAAGTTTACAGCTTTCAAATGAAAGTCAATGTAACTGTGTCAACAATTCAAAAACAAATATTTCCATTTCCGCAATTCAGCTGAATGCACTTCGTTTTGGTTTGCGAAACCTTCTATAATGTCAGGTTTACCATGCTTACCAACTAGCATATTGGCAACAGGATCATAAAACAATTCATAATAACCTTTTTAAGAAATAAATGGCCCGTACAAAAAGGCAAATGTCACCTGTCGGGTAAGGCACAAGACAAATTTGCATTATATGACAATGAATGTGCCATTTTATGAACCTAGCTAAATTAGCTGGCAGTATCCACAAAAGACGCAAATTGTGACAAACTGATTGCACCCAGCAAGTTCTCAGAGCATCCACGCTGAACAGTGAACTGTTTCACTGTTGGTCGATGATCGTAAGAAGCTCACATACGTAGCAGCGAACATTGTGGCGCTGGGTCTCTCTGGATGGCCAGCTGTGCTCTTTTGTGTGAGTTTCCGTGACCGGTTCCCCATCCTTATGACCAGTCACGCGAACCGTGCCTGCTAAGCGGCATCTCGAGAGCCGCTTAAAGCCATTAAAGCCATTACGAGCACTGCTGGGGCTGAAAAGGACCAAACCACTCCGTTTAATGACGCAGGGTGGTCTGAGGAAGAGCTCAGATATCGTTCTGGGCTGTTACTTATGGATAATGTGCAATGAGGAGCTTATCATGCTACAATTTCGCTTGCACGATTGAGCATGGTTGGCATTCGCCCAGAAGCTGCAGGGTCCCGACCTCAGGGAGTCAGGTGCGTCGCGATATTCATCTTCCTTCGGAGTCCAGCACTTCTTCCAGACCAACGCGACAGGGAGCATTCTCCCATACAAGGATGGCTTCTTCCATCCAAGACCGTAGGGGAAGGTGGGGTAAGACGGACCAGCTAAGGTTTGAGGCCGCATATCTTGCTACACTGCTCTCGTAATTCATATTATTTATAGTCTTCGGAATGCTCAATCCTTCCTCTGTTGATATGTGTAAAGACTAAATTTCAAATTAAAGACATCTAGGTGGTGGATGCTCTTAAAGAGGGACATGTCAAAAACTCAGACAAGAAAAAACGTGGGGTAAGACGGACCACCCAGCAGTGCCTGCTATCCGTTCATGTGTGTTACACTTCTGCTCTGTACTCTTGTAAGAAAAAGTAACCAGATTGGTAAAATAACAAAATGAGCCTTTATTCTTTACTCATGTGTGATGGAAGTGCAGCTAAAAGCTGGGAACATGTGTGTTGATTGTCGTTTGGCATGAATGCATGCTAACTGAGCACTTTCATGCATGGCTCACATCCAACAAAGACTCCTTCCTGAAAAATTAGCTTACTTAAACTTGTGTCAATGTTTTGGAAAAAAAACTTTCCATATGCAGGGTACAATGGACCACCACAGGGTAAGATGGATCACAGTGGTCCGTCTTGCCCCAAATCTAAATTCTGTCATTATCATAACGTATATGTCAAATAGCCCAGCATTGCAAAACCTTGCCTTTCCTAAAGTGTGATTATAACTATGTTTATAACTTTGTTCTTCACAGTAAAGTGCAAAATAGAAACTAATCATGCAAGAAAGGCGCCGTAATTGAATCACCCGTAGACCTCTTATATTAGATCGGTTTGACGAAAAACAACATTTTTCTCAATAACTCAAAAGCTATGCGTCCTAGCAGCATGAGCTCAAGGTGGCCATTGTTACGAAGGAAAACAAACATAGTGAGTGCATAAAGCAGTAGATACCAGCAGCGGTTCAGCCGGGAGGGCTGGTGGTCCGTCTTGCCCCGCTGGGCCGTCTTACCCCACCTTCCCCTACATACCCTTCCATCAGCTGGAAAGACAAGCGTAGCATTGCTCTCATTCAGTCCACGCAGTCTCTTGGGCGCCCCTGGGCGACGCTCTCAGTACGATAAGACCGGTCTGAATTACGTCGCCGATGATGTGATTGTGCACGTTCTGACCTTTTGAGGTTGGGTCTTCCGCGGAGCATGTTGATCCCGTACGGGAGCGGCCACATGAATGCCTCAGAAAAAGGTTGACGTTACATGCATCCATGTAGAGACTGTTTTGCCTTCACATGGACGTGAAAAAGCGGTCCATCGTGAGGTTCCTTTCGCTTCCTTTTAGCTCTTATACCACATAGAACACCAGTATCGGCATTCGGCACGGACTCAAAGTGGGCGTTCGGCGGCGCTAAGTCGAGAGCTGCTGCTGGCCGCCCATTGTAGGGAACACCTTCAACATGTAGCGCAGTGACGAGTCCGCCGAAGTACGGAGAACGCCGTGCTAACCTGGCTTGTTTTTCGTGAACATGCGGAAACCACATCGACCCCTGAATCGGACGAGGCGCTCGTTGAGCGCCATGGATTCCGACGGTTGAAAGTGGCAGTGCAGCTCGTGATTGAATTGAATTCGTCCAGCTGGTTCCGCACCGGGCAGCACTTGTCTGCAGCTCTTCGGTCATCCCGGGTCGTTCGATCATCGACCGTGACGAACCTCAGAATAGTACAGAAGCTCGTTGCCACCATAGTTGCACTGAAGATGTCAGATTCAGTTCCTTTCGAGAACAGTTCCCGAACCATCAGTCGGCTGTAAAATCCACGCAAGAGGCAAGAGCACAGGAACGCCCATATTTTTGTGACTGTTACGTCTTGCAGCTTATGCTGCATCTTCGTGTTGCTGTCACCGAAGTACATAGGTGGTTTTCACACGCCTATGCTCCTCTGCCAAAGTCTTGTTGGTCCATTTTACCGTCTCTACCATCATTCCGCCGGCAATGACGAGCCTGAATGCGCCCGGCCATTTCCTTCTTTGCCTCTCGTGCTCGCTGGCCATGCACTCCAGGCTCTTCCCGGATGTTAGCCTGGCTTCGACGTCGGCCAGCCGGTGGTGGCACCATTTCCCAGGTCTCGGGGATCCTGCGCGCTCCTCGAAGCACTTATGGGCCGTCGTCCCGCGGCGGTTCAGCAAGCAGGTCGGTCTGATCAAAGATCGTCTTAGATCTAGTTAACTGTTGGATGATAGTAACAACTGTGGCATCGTCTTTGTCTCCGCGTCTCCGTACCTGTGACATCAGCACTGACCTTGAAGTAAGATTTTCAACCCACCCTGATAGTGCATGTGTGGCGCTTAAATTGATTAGGAACTTCCCGAGATCTTAGGGGAAGGGCGGCCGAACCCACCTCCCCTCCAACGACTGGTAGGGTCCGGGAACAGTCCAACGGGGCGCGGGATAATTTATCACCCGGTCCGCCATCCAGTACCAAGGATGCGTCACGATGACCCGTGCCTTATGTCTGTCGATCCATGCTACAGTCTGCCCATAGGCGGTGGAACGGGAAGGGCACCTGGGCACCGTGCCTCCCTTTGATTTCGGCATTTTAACATTAGCCCTATGGGCGTTGGGAAAGAATGGGACCAAAAGTCGACAGTGCCCCCGTCCCCTTAATTGAAGGTGTTCCGCCGCTACTGGCTCTGCCGGACTTTACTCGGGTTCGTCGGATCGCAATGCTTAACAGTCTGACGCCTCACCACGCTCCACAAAGCAAGCACACAGACAATATACCCAAGGGGAACCGTTGGCGTTGGTTGCATCGGGAAACCCCTCTCTCTGATATGCCAACGCGTCCAGAAACAGGCGTGTTTTTGTGTTGCGCCTGTGGCTGAGATTCCGTGTTACGATAAGTAGCTGTTGTCCGGGCGCGGGGCGGCTCTCCCCAGCCGAACGCACTCAGCTCGATGCCCATTTGGTCTCTGCTGCGGAAAGACAGGTGCCGATTGAAAACAAAAAACAGCGAGGCTGAGGCAGAAAAATGGCCACCGATTTGCGTCAAAATGAATAGTCTGGTTGGTTGATGGTGGTGAAGTCTCCAGGGGGTGTACTTGTGGGCCCAGATTACCCCACTGTTTTGACAAGCTGAAGTACGCTCGAGTGTGTGCTTTGGCAACGGTTTTTAACGATATGCTTTCAAGTTTAAAGTTATTTGTTTAGTTATATTTATGCCTTACGGGATCATTACTTTGGGTTCTGGAGAACGTAAAAGCTTTGACTTCATTTTTGGGCCATTTCAATTAATCGATTGAAAGCTTGCACAAGCGGGTATAATTTGTAATGTATTTCTATTGAAACGAGCGTCCTCAGTTTTGGCTGCCGGTGTCACTCGGTGGTGCCTTTGAGCAGGGGCGGATCCAGAAAATCTCCAAGGGAGGGGCCATTAGAAACCAGGAGGCCCCCATAATCCCACCTGTTGGAGGCCCCATCTTCCCACTTGTTGCCCCCCCCCCCCCCAAAAAAAAAACTGCGTCTATTGAGCTTATCTAGCTGTTCAGGCAGCATCTCAACATGAATAGCCACTTTATTTTCAGGAGGCCCCCTTTTCAGCTTTTTAACTTTTTATTTTATTTTTGAAAAAAAATCGGCCAAGGGGGGGCATGGCCCCCATGCCCCCCCTTGTATCCGCGCCTGCCTTTGAGTGGTGCTTCTGGGTGGTGCCGCTGGTCACTGCAGTGCTGCCGCCGCGCCGGTGCCATCACCAGTCAGTCTCCGCCGGCGGTGATTTGGACCGGCCGCTGTCCCCAGCTGCGCCATTCCAATGCATGAAACGAGCCCGCCGGGTCAGCGGCGCAGTCAGCGGAGAGCCGCTGATCTCCGGGGGCGACTGACGACTGGGGACGCCGCCCGCGGTACGGCGAACGGCGGCCCGCGGTACGACAAACGGCGGCCCGCGGTATACGACAAACGGCGGCCCGCGGTACGACAAACGGCGGCCCGCGGTACGACAAACGGCGGGCACGCGGTACGGCAAACGGCGACCTGCGGTACGATAAACAGCGGCCCGCGGTACGATAAACGCCGGCCCGCGGTACGACAAACGGCGGCCCGCGGTACGACAAACGGCGGCCCGCGGTACGGCAAACGGCCGCCGGTGCGCCCCGCGCAAATAAAGCGCCAAGTGGCCCAGCTCGCAATCAGAGGCTCTCCGCCATACCCAGGGCGCGGAGCCCCGTGATAGTGCGCGTAACTTGGGCCGCCGAGTTATGCGCTGTCAGTCGGGATTGTTTGAACTGTTTGTTTGCGTCCGCCCAAGTTCCAGCGGGTGGGCAGGTGCGTTCGGTAGAGCGAGAGCGAGTTGGATGTGCGCCCAGTTAGAACAATGTAGTGGTGGTTACTTCCACTTCGAAATATGATAATTAACCCTCGCCGGCCGAGGGGGGGGGGGGCGGGTGCCGCCCCCCCCCATAGGGTTTTTTCGCGATAGCTCCGAACACGCTGGCGATAGAGAGCTGAAACTTGGCATACCTGACCTTTGATCCAAGCCGCATCTTTTGACACCAACCGCATTTTTGGGTCAGGTCAGGTCACTGACCTATGACGTCATAAGTGAACCTCTGCACGGTCTTCAGATGTCGCAACTTCGCAACGCCCTCACTGCCAGAGGAGATGTCACAGGGAAATGAAACTTGCAGGATCTAGTATCCATTATGAGTCTCACAACTTGTATATCTCGGATTTTTCCTAAAGGTCATATGAGGTCAGGTCATTTTCGTGACCTCACCATTATAAGTCAATGGGGACAAATTCAAACTGCTATTCTGGCGCCGGGAACGATCTCCCACCATCTCAAGCACACAGAATCGTGATTTGATGCACTCCTTGCAAGGTTAGATGCGTCACTTTTGCAATGTTGACCTTGCGTGACGTCATTTATGACGTCATCAAGGTCATATTAGTTTTTCGTCAATAACTCTTGATCAAATTGAGCTAGCGAGTCGGGGAAGCCACCAATGGACTCAGGAAGACCTGCCGAATCGAATGATATGCGACATGACCCCTTTCGACCAACTTCGTGACCTTAGGGTGCTGACCTGACCTTGACCTGAGGTCAACACCCCAAGTTGACCTGACCCGAATAAAAAGTATATCATTCGACGCGCCTGAGCGAGGCGAACACGATGCTGCCAAAATCGCGGCGCTGCGACCGTTTTTTGCGAAGTTATTCACCAAAAACTGAACCGTACCTTGGGGCACTTGACCTGACCTCAGAGGTCACCGGTTGACCTAGGACCTTAAAATTGGGTACCAATCTCTGCGTCTCGTAACGGCGCACACGCTCGTTTTTTCCGCGACGCGCTAGCTCCACCAGGGGCGAAACGGCGAGGGGGGGGGTCGTACCCGCCCCCCCCCCCCTCGGCCGGCGCGTATGTAGAAAACCAATAGGTCCGGCGAGGGTTAACTTCTGCAGCAATGGACTGAGTTGAATTGTAAGACCACGGGACTGCCCGCGTGGGAGGGGCTCCTTTTGACGCGCTGAGACTGACCGAATGGGTCACCTTTTGTGGTGCTTGGAGTGACCCGCTGCGATCAGGGACTGACAACGAAGGAGCGTAGGACGCCTGATCTCTGTGATTGACCCGTCTGTTCATTATGACCACCTTTATTTAGCGGTTTGAGCTGACACTTCCCTGGGCCAGCCACGTAGTTTTTTTTTCATTGAATACATTTAAATTCAACATTATCTACGTTTTAGGTTTTCCCTAGTCCCTAGCAACAAGCTCACAGCACAAACCCGTCCCATTTAAATCAATGGTGACGACACGCGATACTCTCCGTCGGTGCATGCATTGTTATGCTTACATTGCAGTCGGGGGCGACAGCTGGATGAAGGGCGCCTGACTGCTGCCAGACATGAAACGTCTGGTCTGGCATGACATGTCTGGCACCAGTGAGGCGACCTTCATCACGCCCAGATTGAACAACAAAGGCAACGTTGCGACAAAGGTCCCCGCTGCACTTGGCAAGCTCGTTGAATTACGAGATCAACGAGACATTTAGGTATTCGAATTTATTCTTATAAAACAAGGTAACAACACAAACTACGAAAGTAGAAACCCTCGTGAATCTTAAATGCATTGCTTTTTGTGTTTATGCCTCCACTTGTGATAAATAAAAATGATAGCGCTTTTGAAATTTCAACGTAGCTAAGTCATTTACAAGTGACATTTTAAGCCGGCTGCTGATCAGTTCAGACATTTCGGCTGCCTAGCCAGACGCGCTGCCGCTTCGTGGAGATAAATATCATATCGAAGCCTTAGTGAAACGGAACCGCTCGTCGAGGTTATCTCTCCACCTATAGTTATGTCCGTTTTCAGTACCGGCTCCCCTCATTTCGCAGATGCTGAGTCCATACTGATGGCTCAGCTAGCGCTTTTGCGACAATATGTCGTCTAATCCGAGCTTTTTAGCTGAGCAGTCGGGTGTAACGGTTAAAGTTTGTTGTATTTGTTCCCTTCTGTTGCGTGCCTGGAGTTGCTGAAGCCACCGATTTCTCTCTTGTCAAGTCTTGCCGCAGCTTTGTTCCGTTGGACAGCCGGAACTCACGCTTGTCGTCTCGCAACTCAATTGGAGCGGACGCAGAAAATGGGCACGGGAACGTAAAGCCTTAGCACGCTGAGGCTGACACGTAAATCGATAACAGAAACTTCTGGGAGAGTGTTACGGTGTGGTAAGTGCATCTATCTGAGTATGAGTCAGGTCCGGATATGTGACAGGTCCAGTTGGGTCAGGTCGTATAATTATGTCATGTGTCACAGCTGTCATAGAATCATGTCCGTTGTTGTTTGTCCTTCGTGCTGACACTCCGCGTATCGGTCCGGTGCAGTGGTGCGTCTGTGTGTCGGCCCGGGCTCGGCGTTGTGTTCGGCGCGGTGACAATCCAATTTTGGTCCGCTGGTGATCGTCATCCTCGATGATTCTACATTTGTCGGCCCGGCATGTTCGCCACCAGGACTTGTCTTACTCTGTTTATCCAGCAGCTTCGCCAGGACTCTGACTCTGTCTGCAGTCCGGCAGATTCGCAGGGACTCTGTCTGTCGGCCCGGTAGATTCGCAGGAACTTTGTCTGACTGTCTGTTGGTCCGACAGATTCGCCAGGAGCAGATGCGGGAGATGAAGCGCCTGGGTCTGAAGGAGGACGGCCGTCAGCCGGCCGGGGCCGAACACCGCGAGTCGACCGGAACTGAGGCTGAGGAGACGGCCTCGGGGTCATCACCGGGTCAGGACGCCGGACTGCACTCACCCGAGGACGACCCCAAGGTCAGGAGTCCACCTCCCGAGGACGACCCCAAGGTCAGGAGTCCACCCGGAGGAGGCGGGTGGGTGTATTTGTCTGGTAACTACATTTTAGTCGAGTGTCTTTACCAGCCGTAACTTTGCGCAAAAAAAATACCATAAATCTATCGGCTCTACAAAGTTCCAATGTTTGCCTGCTATCCATAGTCCACGCGATCAAACGAAGTTTGATCCGTACCGATCGTTTGATCTCCTAAATAGCATTGAAGTGATCAAAGTATGTTAGCAAGTTGTTCTGAAAAGAAACGTCCTTCCCCAAGGCCCAAGCTATAAATGCTTACTTCAGCAAGAAGTTTTTGCTTACTGTGTTATGTAATGCATGACTGGTGTAGCAAGCTATCGGGGCGCCTTTAATTAATGAAAATCAGGGCCTATTGCATGGCTGCATAGACATTTACCGCAGCGTCAACTTCATACTATTCTCACTTTCTGTGTCAATTTTGTGCAAACGAACACTCTCGTCTATCTTCTTTTCTCTTTCCTCTCTTTTCTCCGGTCTCCTCTCTTCTCTTTCACTCTCTCGCTCTTTCTGTGCCCTCGCTCATCACATTTTCTCCCTCCCTTTCTTTCTCTCTCCCTCTCCCTCTCTCTCTCTCCTCTCCCATTCTCTTTTTCTCTTTCTTTTGTTTTTTTTCTCTCTCACTCTCTTTGGGTCGCTCTCTCTCTTTCTCTCTCCCTCTGCCTCCTCATGCACCTATATTCGCTGTAGTGTGCTAGTGTACTTGTGTGTAGTAAGTACGTGTGCTTGTGTGATTAACTGTGCTTTACCCCTCCCCCAGTGTTCTGAGGAGCCGGAGCCGGCCGTTCCCGTGACCAGACCTCCTGCTCCGCTCCCCTCCGCTCCGCCACAGCGGCAGCGCGTGCTCAACATCCTGGACCGGGCGCGGCTTATCTCCGAGAGTTCGCGGGTGGCCAAGCTCACCAAGAGTGTCGACAGCCGCAGGTGGGGGCGTGCTCGTCGGGCGTGCTCGGAGGCGGTGTTTACAGACGCGGCGCCCGCAGATCAGCAGACTGCCGGTGATGGGTGCTCAGGTGGAACAGCCCGGTCGGACCGCGGACGGGGCAGGGTGTGCGGGGAAATCCGGACCAAATTGGAACACCATTGGGAATGCGGACCGCGAGCTCAGGGAGAGAGATAATCGACACAGGAGGGTAAACAACTTAGCGTGGTTGGCAGGTATTGATTTAGACAGTTGCGAACGGGTTTGCTGCCAGGTAGGTAGGAAGGATAAATGATCAGTTACCACAGATAAGATCATCTTATCTTATCTTTTATCGGAACTAAAGCTCACCTGATTGCCATGTAAATATTAACACTTGTTATTGTTTGTTTCAGTTTTACCCTGGATGGGGGCTACGAGCTTCCCGAGGCCTTCCTCGCTCCAGATGGTGAGTAGACTGTGAGATCGATGACCACCTGGTGAGAATAAGAGGACGTTATTGGCAGTAGAATGTGTGCAGACCATTAAATAGGCAATAAAGGTTCATGACAAAATGATAGTTTTCAACCAGGTGTTTTGTGACCTGTTTTATTCGTGACGAAGGTGATGTTGCAATTTTTGTTTTTGCAGATAACTTTGAAAAGAGCATACATACATTAACCTTCGCCCTGGTGGGGGGGGGCCATTTTGGCCCCCCCCCCCTGTGGTTTTTCAGCGATAACTCAGAAACCACTTGAGTTAGCGCCCTGAAACTTTGTATAGCTGTTTATTCAACATTTTTACATCATGTCCTTTTTTGGGGGGTTCGGGTCAGGTCAGGTCAGGTCACAAGGTCACCAAAACTGACACCACCTCTAAAAAAGTTCAAAGCTCTCTCAAAGGCACAGCTTTTATCCGATCGATGTAAAATTTACAGTACTTGAAGATGTCACCCAGCTCTACAAAATGGCTATCTCGGATTTTTTATAAATGTGACCTAAGGTCAGGTCAGGTCATCGCTGCTCCCCATTATAAGTCAATGGGAGAATCGAAAAGTAGTTGTTTTTCAGCTAAATCGGGCGTGATTGTTCCTATATTTCGTTATTGAAGTGTCTTGGGTCAGCAAATCACAGCCCATGTGAAACCATTTGCTTGTGACCTCGCTGAGGTCACGCTAGGTCATCTCCCTGGTCACCAGAGGTCACCAGCGGTTTTTCTGCACTTACTTGTTATTGAATAGAGATAGAGACTCCGTTCGACGTTTATCGTGTTTGTCTCGTCAATGCGGATCGAATGATATGCAGCATGACCTATTTCGGTAAGGTCATGACCTTGACCTGAGGTCAAATTTTCAAAATGACCTTTCGAGGTCAAACTATATATCATTCGACGCGTCTCGACGAGCCAAGCACGATGGTGCATGAATCGTTTCTCTATTTTCTCGTGAATGCATGCTATAGTTAAAAACATTTTCAACGAAATTTGCCAAGTTGACCTTGCATGACCTCTGTAGGCCAAACCGTTGAGCTGAGGTCAAATCTGACGAACCTTGGCGAAAGAGCTTGAAAAGAGCTATCGATTGCTTTTTTCCGCGGCTCTCTAGCTCTTCTAGTTTCCGAGCTACAGCGGAATATGTCCGGCAACACCGAAAACACTGAAATTTGACCTATGATGACCTCTAGCGACCTCAATATTGACCTTAGCGAAAAAATGACCGAAATACTTTCGAACGTACTTGTTATGGGCTTTCGTTTGCTTTTTTCCGCGTCTTCCTAGCCCTCTTCGTTTTCGAGTTAGACGGGGGGGGGTCATTTTGGCCCCCCCCCACCAGGGCGAAGGTGGCTCAGACCCACACCAGGGCGCGGGTTAAAAATAGAAGTTGAAATGGGCTAATGTTGTTTGGCAGATGCATCTCGCTGTCTCCTCTGTCACCAGCCCATCTGAAACCTGAGACGCTGAGAGCCTCTGTGACCACCTCTGGTCATCTGGGTCCGTTTTTCCATGTTTGTCCGTCCGAGCATTACGGCTTTCTGGGACTCTGCGCCGACCGGAGACCACATCCACCCTCTCTTGTCGTGAGCCATTACCGTCGAGACCTATATTCTCTAAGCTCGTTAAGGGCGCGCACGCAAAACAAACCTAGTTAACGTTCCCTGCTCTGCCGGTGCCTTTCTTGTGTGTCTCTGGAGATTTGTGCGCCAGTGCACACTCGGATGGCAAAAGCATCACATCTACACGGCCTGCATATATTATGACAGGAAACCATGAATATTGACTACATAAACAGGCGTATTTGCTGGCTCGCCCGGGTACAGATCAAGGAGCACGTTCTCAGAGACAGGGATCATCTTAGTGCGTCACATGATGACTGGACAGCATACAGTCACGATCGGAAGGAAAGTGTTGCAGGAGTTGCAGCGGGCAATTAGTTCACTGATCAACAATGACGAAGTTGGGCCATCAGCATCATGCCTGCCCGATATTGTGAAATGTCGATCGATCCGTCTTGTGACAGTTCGGTTATTGCGAGAAATCCCTGCGTTCAAGTCACTCAAGTCGATAAGCTGTTATATGGTGCTGGAATGGCTTAGCAGTGGAATATGTATCCAATAATCCGTTACGCATACATATACCTAGCTGACCTGCCAGCCAGCCGTGGATCAGTCTATCTGTTCGGTCTGGCTTTTTGGCCAGTAAGTGAGCAATTGTCTGTGGTATTTGTGGTCTCAACACACATGGCTGATGTTCCCATGAGTGTTTAATAGGCTAGTTCTGGATCTCGATTTATGAAGCGCAATCTTTTCCCCATCGTATGAATTACACCAATGAAAAGAAAATGTGTCCCATTTGTTCAGCTTTGAAAGCCATCTACGAGAAGGTAGGCATCTACGCCAAAGTTAACGCAACAACTCAAGTGAAGTGCTGTGCTCGTCCTGGTGTACTTTTTATTCATTGAGTCTTCACGATTTTAGTTTATTAGCGTTTGAAGAATCTTGAATATGTTTAAGGGAAGTGGGAACAAAGCTTTCCGTACGTACTTTTTTATTTTTCGTGTCGGGTCGCGGCCGGCCGGCCGCGGACCATTTTCAGAAGTGGCGGGCAGACCGTGCGTCGAGTACTTGCTTTCTCGCGCGGCGGTACTGGGGTTCACTAGCATTGTTTAAAATATTTTCATTTGCCATGAACTTGAAATTATACACTGTAATTAACGATCATTTGTCAATTATTACAAGTTCCTCAAAATTCTTCTTTGAAAGCAAATGATTTCATTTCACTCAAGAAATGTCTTGTCCACCACTACAACCGCCACCCAGCCGCCATCCATTGGAAGAGATAGACTCTGCGGAACAAAGTGTCGTTTTAAACTGGACTGGGAACCAATGTGTGATGACATTTCGAGCTAAATTTATGCTCATTGTGTACCTAGAAGCATTGGGAACAACGCTCTGACTGTACATTTTTAGATTTTTGCCTCTAAATGAAAATATTTACAGTCAAGTACTTTGCGAGCGCAGTTTAGAAGCTCCCGTAATGTTAAAGTCCTATCTCCTACAAGTATGTAAATACTGCTCTAGGGAACCAACAGTTCGCATCGTACTAGCTTTAAACTATATCCATAGTGTTCCCAGTACTTTGTTGAACACTGTGGTGAGTGTACATTTTTCGTTTTTTTGCTTTACAAGCGTAAAATTCGTCTGGTTTTACACCACTTCATTCGCCTCCATAGCCCGGTAACGGCGCCGCGCGGCGCGGCCGGCCGGCGCCCGCTGTAGTTTCAAACACTGCCCGATAGATGGCAGGCGCAGAAGTGGTCCCAGCCGTCCCGGTACGTGGTATATTGACTTATGAACGATGCTACCTATCAGTATTATGATTGCTTCTACGATGGCAAATGGCTTCAGAATGCTGCACTCATCAAGACGATAACATAACGAGGCTTGGACCGCGCGTATTAAACGTTTTTGCGTCGATTTCTGCTTAGTGGTTTGATTCAATACTGCACGAATAATGGGGCACCTTTCCTTCTTGTGCCATCTCATTGAGCAGGAATGATGGCTGGCGCTGGGGCACAGCGCGCCGCAGCATATCTGTTAGATGATGGGCCATATAGCTGAGCAGTCCCGCGCGGCCAATTTCGAGGCATGCTGATCCGAGAAGTCGAGTGGAAAGGGACTGTGTCTGGCGCCGGTATGAGCACTTCTCGTCTGCGTGGTTGGGGTGATGTGAGGTATTCAATGCTCGGGTAGCCACAGATCAGATGCAATATTGGATGCTGAGACCCGTGTGCAACCAGGCTGGTAATTCTTTTATCTTAATTTTGTGCGCGTGCGATAGCTTCTGATCTGCAAGCAAGCCTTTGATCCTGCTATAAAAGGTTTTCGGTCAGCTACGCTTGTATGTTTATTTTTCCTCGCAAACTTGGCAAAGTTCCTTCGTTGTTTGCGAGCTTGTTTTTATTGAAATCCAACAGAAACCTACAAGACAAACAGGCCGAGCTTCCCGCAAAATGACGACACCCGCTGCGCAGTGCCATCAGTGAAACGAACAGATCAGGCTCCCATCGGAACAGCTGTCGGCTCGCCGCCACATTCCATCTCGGACCCGGTCGTAACTTGTAACACTCGATCCCGGCCGCGATGTACGGAGAGCCGAGGTGTATTTACGGGCTCGCCCAAGGCTCCGGGCTCGCCCCGCTCTCCGGCGTTGGCGAGTGTGCCGGGCGGCCGAGGAGGAGGATTAGGACTTCTTAGCGCGAGAGCGGAGGACAAGAGAGGAGGAAATCGGCGATGGCGATGGCAAGTGAAAAATTGGGAGCTGGAAGACAAGGGTGATGCTGATACTGAGAGGACTGGGAGGATGGATGGAGGACTGGGAGGACTGAGGTGGGACTGAGAGGATGGGGAGGACGGAGGTGTTAAATAGAGGACGAGGAGGCCGACAGGCGGAGGACAGCATGACAATGGCTGTGGCAGTATTGGCTGTGGAGGACGGATGATGACTGAGAGGACAGAGTCGCACCTCCTCGTCTCATTGAAGGTCCAATGCACCGGCCTGCCTTCCCCGCCCCGACAATAACCGTCCGCCTAGCGATCCAACCACCCGCCGGCCCAGCCACGGCACTCTATTCTCGCAGCGCGGCCAAAATTTAGGTGCGCGGCTGACGGCGCGCTGGCATCGGCGGCCGGCCTCAATAGGGCGGCTGGGCCTGCTCACGGCCGCCCTGACCGCCGCGGTTTTGTTTGGCCCTTGACGGTGACAGACGGCCTAGTCGCCGATCCATTCTCGCCGCGCCGGCCAGACACCTGCTCGGCCTTTTTACCGGCTGGACGACGTCACACTTGGTGGGAACAGCCCTCGTGACGTGTTATTCGGTGCAATGTGTATATGAACTGCCCTTTGGCAGCAACTGGTCTGACCCGGCCGAAAATAGCACCGGACTGAGGCTGAAAGAGCGGTGCGTATGGAGCAATCCGGCCCAAAAGACAGGCATCCTATACCACCCCACCCGTCCCTGCGAACGGCATCCTCTCTCCCATCCGTCCCACCGGCCTGTGTCCCACCCTTTACCCATCCCACTCACTGGCGTATTACCCTCCAGTCTCCACCTCCCTCCCACTCGCCCCACCCATCCCACCGCCCCTGCTCTCGGGACATTTCGAGGGTGTCTGGCGCGGCGGCCGAGCGACCGCCTCCGTCCAATGATTGCACCACGCACCGCCGACTGGCCGGCTTTCATGGAGCGGCGAGTGCATCGGCGGCTCGAGCGACGTCCGGTTGTCGTTCTTGTGCCGCGATATTGGCTGGTGCCGGGCGGCGGGGATCACGACAGTGCTGGCCTGCAGCACCGCGCCGCACACATGGTGGTGGTCAGATGCCAGTCCAACTGAACAGTGCGGCTAGTATAAATGAAATCAATTTGGGAAATTTAATGCGGAAGTGCATGATGCGTTGCACGCATTTAGGCAGGAAGGAAAAACGTAATGGGCATATACGTAATAGGTTAACTTAAACCAATTTGCAATTTGTATTTCATTTCAAATTTCTGTCGTTCTTTTACGGTTTCCGCGCGTGACTACCCGTCGTTTTACATCAGCTGCACGACCTATTCATAGGAGCCTTCCACATGTGGCTTCATTCCATATCATAATCAATTTCGAATCCCGATCTAAGATGTATTGACAGACCTCAATAATGCCTATCAGAAAACACCTTTTGGTTGGACGAAGGACGACCGACTGTATTAGAGAATTGCTGTGCTTTACCGTTCAAGCTCAGACAGGATGAAAATCTATAAAAGCATTAGAATATTAATTTGAATCACCATAAGATGGGACACCAACCCAGCATTGCCATGGTGCCTAACGCTCGCTTTCCACTGTGTTTCAGCTCGGAGCAATGATGCCTGTCCTCACTGTGTTCCAGGTTGGAACACTGACGCGCGCGTCCTAACTGTGTTCCAGGTCGGAGCCCCCTGCAGTGGCTGGGCCTCCGAGGTCCGATGGAGCGACGCCGCCTGAGGCCGGCTCCCTACATCATCCCGAAGTAGACGGCGAGCTGACCTGGCCGCCGCTGACCCGGCCAGGTCACGGCCGGTGACCTCGGTCAGGTCACGCCCGGTGACCTCGATCAGGTCACGGCCGATGACCTCTGTCAGATCACCCCAGTCCGGACACAGGGTCAGCTGAGAGACAACCGGGCTCAAGCGGGCACGTTTGGTTGGCGCCTCTCGTAAGGTGTGCTCAGAGGGTATGATGTCCCAAATGGTGCTGAAAGTGGAGGCTTATTGTGAACTTGTAGACAGACTGATCGGACGGTCCATGCGGTTGGCTGGTGGAACAGACTCGGTGCAGCTCTCTGGTCGTCGGGAAAGGACAGACACGGTGGAGAGGACCGCGCTGAGGGAAGGGATTCCAACCATGGTCCATGTGCCAAGCTGAGGGCGCCTCGTTCTGGATGGAAGACACAACGAAGTCTCACTCCGATGAGAGGTAAGTTTTGTAAGTGAGTGAGGAAGTTAACTTGCATATTGTTTGTTTCTTGTGGACTTTGCAGTTCAACCCACGTCCTCGGTCCGGTCCCGATAATCCCTCAGAAGGCTCACCAGTCACCACCATGTCAGGGTCTCCACTGAACCCAGTGATACTGTCCGTTTCGGATTGTTCTTTCCGTGGTGTGAGCTGGGGTCACGAATTGCGTGCCGTCCCTCACCTTCTCTGGCTGGTCATATATTTCACCGGCTCCTGGGAACCGCCACAGGTGTCTTGTGGTTTGCTCGGGGTTCCAGACACCCGCTCACTGTCGCTGGCTAGCACCCGGTCCGCTGCTGTCTACACTCCACAGTTCACGCCAGTCCATATAGCCTCCGAGCCGTCGCAGTTGTCCAGTGTCCATGCCAGTTCAGTTGGACACCTACGCTAGTTCCTTATTGTTCGACCGGCTACCCACCCCACATCACTCTGTTGGACCGGGCCACCTATCACCCAAGCCAGTTAATTTTATTTAGGCTGATTATTCACGCCGATTCATTTTAGTTAGACTGTTTACCCATGCCATACCATTGTAGTTGGACTGGTCATGAACGCCAAGTCATTGCAGTTGGACCGGCTACCCACACCAGATCATTGCAGCTGGACCGATCACCCACGCCATTTCACTGTAGTGAGTGTAGTTGAACCGGATACTCACGCCAATTCAGAAAAGTGTCGTACTAGCTATCCAAATTGTTATTGGATCAACTACCCTTAACGCACGCGCGAATTAATATGTAACCTACACCAGTCTTTGGATTGTTGCGATCCGAAGCGGCTCACCAGGCGGCAACAAGCGAAAGGGAAGGCGGGCTGACAGTCTGCTCTTTACCACACAGTTCAATATCTCTGCCCTATATTTTATTATCTCATAACTCCATAATAGCCTTTTCAGGCCACAAGAGCCTGTGTCCATCAAATCAGGCAAAAACGCAGAGAGGGTACCGAGCTGGGAGGGTGCAGACATGGTTTCCGAGGAGAGGGCGGGCCCATTCCATTTCAAGTTCAGGTTATTATAGCCCATAGTAGTGTTCGTGTCTTCATGTCATAGAGCTCGTGAAATACTCGTCATAACATCATCAATGTGAGATCTGCGGTTCTGCAATCTGCATGATCTGAGTTAATTGTTTTCGATCATTTCGATAAAAAAATGTTAATTGGCATAAACGAAATAGTAATTGCGTATCGATTTCAATGAGAAAATGGGATTTCGATCATGTTATTGTTACAGCAGTTTACGTGAAAAAAGGTACCACATATGTACCAAAGAAACGTCAAACATTGCTCTCCTCGCGAGGCCGAAATTAAGTTCTACGGGCTCTATATCGTTCCTCACAAATTGCTCTCCCACTGCGTAAAGTGGTCTCCCAGGGGTACTTGGCCCGTAACTTGAGTGGGGCGTTGCCCAGAGCAAAGGCGGTGCTTGACGGAATAACGACGTCTGGCACTAACTATAAGCATTGTTTATCCATTGATATGCATGCGGAATGACTTCCGTAGTTACCTCGCTCTATACTTTGTGACCCATTATGCTGTCGAGGGTCGATTACAGCCATAACCTAGCCCCTTAGGCTTTCGTATTATATTTGTTTCATTTACAACCCACCACAAAATCTCCGTGGATGCTGTCGCTGCGGGTGTTGGGTATATGTGACATATGTGACTCGCGGCAGCTGTTATTCAACTCAGACGCTCTAGTGTATCAGGATACGGCCATTAGTTTCACAGTATTCATTTGACTGTCTCGTTCGTGGCATCCCACTATAACTTGTTGCTGACGCTTTTGACAATCAACCGAATCATATCACGAGCTTTGATTTATACATGGATTAATGACTCTGACACGACATCACTTTATGCTGACACCGAATGATTTATGACGTACACAAGAATCACAGAATATCTCAAAAGGCATGTAATCGTGATGTTGCACGAAGGTAACTCGGAGTTTGCTAATCCACGGGCTGAGTTCTCTTGGTGCTGATCCACGGATTACGGAATATTGCTCATCCTGACAGGCTGGGAAAACCCACAGGCTTTTGGCGCCGATCCACGGACTGTGTGCTCAGTGCTGATTCTTGAAGTGCGTTGTCACTTATTCTCAGTGCATCTTCGATCCAGAGGCTGTGCTAAGCACTCGCAAGTTGGTGCGTGGTTGCCAGTTGGTTGATATGAACTGTGTAAACACTCGCTGTTATGCGCGATGCTCCGATGATCCACAAACTGTTATAGACTCCCTGCTATGCGATACGCCAATAATCCACAAAATATTATACACCCACTGTTATAGACTCGCCGCTATGCGATACGCCGCTGCGTCACTTGATCGACCGGCCGGGCGCCGCATTAGCCGCCGGAAGGCATATCTGGGGGATCTCGGACAGCTCATCTGCCCACTCAAGGCGGCGATGACACGCCATATAAACAAGTTCCGGTGCCGGGCCGCGCGTGAGATGACATTTCCCGAAACGGCCCCCGATCCGCGGTATATACTGTCCGATCTGACTGAATGCAGCGGAGATGGATACGGCGGTGGTGATTGCCAGTATTCAGATCGTACATCGTCAATGAGCGCCCAATGCGTCGGCTGTACGCTGCTGGATAGACCGTATTAGTGGACTTTCCGGCACCACTGTAAACCAAACAACCGGCCAGTCTGCTCAAACTATTGAAATGCAGTCCGACTTCGAGTGGCGGCACAAATTGTAGGCGAATGCATGATAAATGTCTCGTAAATTTACGTATGCATTTACACCAGCTATACTTGAAACAAGCGCAAGCCTATGACTATTTGGGAACAAATTGCCAGGAACAAGTTGTTCTAAAAAAGAACACAGCTCTTGTCATAGATTCAGTTGTTTTTTGTTTTGTTTTAATTATGTGTCCTTATTCGTCGCGCCACAAATGCGTTCATCATAAGACAAATTCGGTGTCAGCATGATGCAATGTATGGAATTGCAAATTTTCGCTGTTAGTTAATGCTGTCACATGTCAGGGTGACTAATCGCTCTCATTCATCACAGATCGGTTCGATGAGCTGACACGGCGCCGTCCGCCGACGCCGCTGGCTCTGTAGATTGTGTCGCGGGAGGACAGACGATGTGCAGCGGCAGTCGTGAATCCACGCCCCCGACACGGCCCGTGACCCCGGCACCCCTCCCCACCCCGATCGGCGCCCCATCCCCACGTGGCGGCCGGCCGGGCACATGAGCGAGCTAAGAATTCGCTGGGAGGCGTTGCTGAGTGACGGCGCGTCGCTCCTTGTCGCTGGCACCGGTGGATTTTATACCGCGGCGGCTCCGGCTCGACGGGCGCGCGGCTGCTATCCCGATATTGCGGCCTTCCCTGAAGTAGATGAATGCTGCAATTTCGGGGCAAACGTCACTGCTCGTCGGCGCTCCGCACTGCCGAGTATTACGCCTGATTGCCATTTTGGTTTGGAATATGGTCGTTATATGCTGTCTGGCAGCGGACGCAGTGATGATACGAGATAGATACGAGATGGTTCTTCGCCCCTTTCCGCACAAAAGTAGGACACCCCAACCCGATGAAGCTGGCTGAACCTTTGGGCTTATGAATTATCGAAACATGCTGGCGTGGGATCCCGGATCTGTACTACAAGAAATGCAAGATTATGATTATAACTGGCCATAACGGTATATATCTCCAGCTCTCATGGCCGTAAAAATACCATTTGGCGTTTTATGCACAATCGTGGAACAAAGTTCCCATCCCCATTTATCACTGTAAAAAAAAATTCACTAGCTAATTTTGAAATTAGGCATTTTTTACGAGTGCCTCCCTTGCACCTCGTTACAACATATATGGACATTAGTAGTCAGAGCCATGCACGTTAACAATGCCCTTTGTGGAACAAATGCCTACGAGCGAGAACATGTTCAGGAACCTAATTTTGCGCAATGTTAATGAACTACGCACAGCCTCACAGTGTTACCCGCCGTTGGCTTGTTCTCGGCCAGTTTTTGGCGTGTCCCTCAATTAGGTCATTTTGCTATTAGCTCAGCTGACGAGGCCCCGGCTGACACCTACTAAACGGATAACCTTGCGTGCAACCCCGCTTGTTGTCACGAACGCCTGCAGCTGGTAAACGTGCTGGTAAGCTTGCGTGGTAAGCGGCTTCGGATGGCTATGAGGATGTGCCTCATAGCTATCCTCGTCGCATGTTACAACCTAGGAGTCTGTGGCTGCTTTCAGAAGGAGTCCCCCCCCCCCGCATCCGGGAGCCGGCGTCCATTTTGTGTTGCGTCGCCATTACTGTGTGTGTCTGCCCAACTGCTCTTTGGCTTGATTGAAGGTGAGGCATCTTGTATCATTTGCTGTGTGTTCAACAAAAAGGTTGTCCATTTGTAAACAAAAGTTATTATGTTGTTGAGCTTCTTAGAAGATGTATACACTGTAAAAAAAAAATGTCACGAGCCAATTCTATGACAAGGAGTGGGTTACACGGTCGTCCATTGTACCTTGCTGTTATATATAGGGACATTATCAGCCTGAGGGTTGTTAGTTAAAGAGTGGCCTCGTGAAACAATTGGTTACAAACGGTAACCTAATAACTTAAATGCTTCCCTATAACACCCCTTCCTGCTTATCAACAGATTTCGCGCTGTGTCGGAAAACTACGCATAGTCTCATAATTAAATCCGCCAGAAGCTTGTTGCATGCTAGTTACATGCGTGTTTCATTATCGTGTCATATTATTATTATGTCGGCTAATGAGGCACCGCCCTGCACGTGCTTTAAATATAATCCTGCGCACACGCCACCTAGTCGGAAACTCATCATCGGACTAGTCCTGGTAGGGTTTTCGTGTTGCCGAATGAGGCGAAACGACTTTGATTCGGTAGTGCCTCATAAATCCCTGGTACGGTGAGCAGCGACGAGTCTGAGACTGCTTCTAAAACGCGTCCTTCACTTCCGGCGCGGGGCCGTCATTTCCGGCCGCCATTGTTCAGTTCTGCGGCTGCCGGCGGTTGGTGCGGTTGTGTTGTGGCACGGTGCGTTGTGAAGTTCTCGGGCTGGGATATTTCGAAGGTACGTTATATTGTATGATATTTACGTAGCAATGGGGGACATTTTATTTATTTTGTAATATTCTGAACACATGTTGCGTCATAGAATTCACCCCCTGACCGTTGTGGGCCACTGTTTCGTTTGAATTCCGACTGCTGGAAGACGGACTTTCTTTCAGTTGCTGTCTAGCCTTTTTTCCAAATGTGTAAGCTACACATATTGCCTCACATTGATTTATCTTATACAAAAGTCAGTTGATGTAGATAATAAAGCCATCCTCACTGATATTTTAAAATCAGCAGTTAATTTTCTTTTCTGTTTGCAGAGTTGCTTAAAGTTGTGGGAGACTGAGGCATGAAGGTATACCGGAAGCCAGCGATATTTCTGTTGGTAAGCCTCGCCCAGAAAAAAAACTTGCTTGAATCTGCAAAGTATGGCAAATATTTGATGGACTGCACAGTGCACAATGTACCTGACATGGCAGGATCAACTTGCTCACTCGCCTGTTGTAAGTGCCGTTGCGTCAAAGCCCGTGGAAGTGCCCGATCGTGTCTCATGCAACCGTATTATTTTGTGAATGTTATTGGTGGTGACTCGAATCAGCTTTTCCACCACTCCGATATGATATTGTAATATGTATATATTTAGATATTTTGTATCGTATGCTAATAAGTAATAAACGTTATTTTTGTGTATGTTTTTTTTTTGTAACGGCTGGCACGCTGTCGGTCGTCCACCAGTCGGAGGGGCGGCTGGGGAGAAGGAGGGGGGGGGGGTGACGCAATTGAGCTAGTATTACTACTGGGCAGCAATAGCAGGCGCTAGCTGGTTGGGTTACCAGGCGAGTCCTGCTAAGGAGCCTAATCGGCGTACCGATCTGCTGGTTTTGCCCTCGTTTTCAAACGAGGTACCGAATAACGAAACGAGGGGCTGACACGGGGGTGCTCGGTTTATGAGGCGTGGGCTTGTCATTTACTAACGAAACAAGCTTGTACCCTCTTACTTATAGCTAAATACACTGTAAACCAAATCTACAAGTTGGCTCCTTGTTACAAGTTTGGTTCCAATTCGCATAGGCGTCACCTTGTCGATTCACCAGCCCCAGGCTTGTTGGCTAACAAACTAACAGTTTGTCTACAAGTTTGGTTCCAATTCGCATAGGCGTCACCTTGTCGATTCACCAGCCCCAGGCTTGTTGGCCAACAAACTAACAGTTTGTCTACAAGTTTGGTTCCAATTCGCATAGGCGTCACCTTGTCGATTCACCAACCCCAGGTGTGTTGGCCAACAAACTAACAGTTTGTCTACAAGTTTGGTTCCAATTCGCATAGGCGTCACCTTGTTGAGTACTAATCTGGGCCTTGTGAACCTACCAACTTCTGGATAGGCATAGCCGTTTCCTTGTCGGTTCAACAACCCCTGGTTTGTTGATGAACTAGCCTTTGACTGGGCATCGCTAGTTTACAAATTGTCAACACGTAAGTGTACTAACGCTCAGTTCGAACTTGTTCTTCCTTACAATCGCTTTGTTTGCGTTGATAACCTTAAGAACTTACGATTCGCGTTCGTTTTCAATTGCCACGATACTGATTCAGGAAATATTTTCTATACGGACAGGTCATTTTTTGGCTGGAAGTGGTGCACAAAATCATGACTGGCATCAGTTATTGCTCAAAGGCTTGCGCTGACAAGAAACGAAATACTGATGGGTTATATAATCGATGAATGCATACACCACATCCATTCGGAAGTTTCTGGAATCATTAGTATTTATTACGGTCACGTACCTACATCACGTAGTATGTAATTAATACTATTGACTGGAGACAATTCCAAGTGCATATTTTCGAATGGATGTGGTAAATGCATGAGGTATAAGGTATACCTATCGTGCACCGTCAGCATATAAGTCTTTGAAGCAAGAACTGCTGCGTATGTGGAAGAACATGGTTTTGTGCATCGCATCAAGCCAGAAGTATAACATGCCCGTATGACGAATATTTCCACATTGACCATAACAATCATGGCAGTTGCACGATCACGCAGATAATTCGAATAAAGCATGATCGCCAACCAGATTAGCTTTTACAGCCCATATATGTCCAGCCCATATATGTTAAGTAAAAAATACAAAGAGTTGAATTAAAGGCAAATAAATGTATTTATATATAAAAAACACCGACCGCAAAACATCTGCTCACATGTGCATGCAAAGGTCTGGCCCACTTACATTGCGCGCGCAGGGGAAGGGAGGCGTCTCGACCGCGGGTATAGGTGTTACGGCCCGTTTGAAAACCCGGTCCGTATTAATACTGCCCGGCCCGTATTAACCCTATTCCTGGCGGGCTCCGCCGGGACAAGAAACTGGCGGGGGGGGGGCCGATTCGGCCCCCCCCCCCTGAGATCTCGAGAACGAAGCAAGATAGCGACAAGCGGTAAACGGCATCGGATACGCACGGCCAAGATCTACAATTTTTACAAAGGTCATTTTCAGGTCAGGTCAAAGATGACGTCACAGGGGTCGAAAAAGTCAAAATGGCGGCGCTAGATATGGAGAGAGTTTTTCTCGAATAACTTTCGAATCAGTCAAGATAGGAACAAACTAAGGGCATCATCGTGATCCTCTCGTCAATCCGCATCGAATGATATATATGTTGACCTCGAAAGGTCAAGGTCAAAGGTTGACCTCAGGTCACGTGACCTCGAGGTCATCATGTATATCATTCGATGCGTCTTGACGAGCTGAACACAATGAGACCATCCACGCGTCTGTATCTTGTTCCTGTACGGAGTTATTGGCCAAAAACCTTTGGTGACCTTTGATGACGTCACATGACCTCACAGCTGCCCAACAGCAAAACAGACCTCAAGGTAGTGAAGGTTGATCGTATATGAAGTCATGTATGGTATATGGGGCCATTCCGACCCGTTTTAGTGGTAAAAACAGGGAGTTGATTTTTCCCCCATTGACTTATAGGGGAGAGCGGGGTGAGTTGTATCATGTCCAAGTTGTATCAGGGCGAATTGTGCCAAACTTATCCAATAGGTAGCGCTCGTGACACGACTAGTCGACGAGGTTTTCCGGGAGCCATCTTTCCCTGTTCTGTCGTGTGGCTGGGTGGACGCGTCTCGAGGTGAGAGCCGATTTTATGTTTTTTTAATGTCATTCTAAAAAAAATAGGTTGCAGGAAAATGTGTGCTTTGGGCATTTAGATGTGCACGAATTTGAAAGATCTCCGTAGCGGTGGTGAGGGTAGGTTCTAAGGCTGCGTGAGTGAAAATGGACTTCTCCAGCTGTCCGCTGTTTTTGAGCACGAGGATGTTTTTTTCCAGGATGGCGGCGAGGTACATGTTGTATCAGAGCCGGGTGGGGTATGTTGTAACATGTATGTATGTATGTACGTATGGGTATGTTGCTTTTGATCGCGAAAGCTAAGCCCTGGCTCGCGTTTGTAGGTAGCTAGTCAATCCTCGTTCCATTTCGGCACAATGTGTTGGTTGCTTTGCTCTTAACGGGTCACTTTTGCGTCTAGTCTGTTGATGTTTCGTTCGTTTCGATGTTTCGTTCGGATCGACCTAAGTTTGGTCTAATAAAAGTGAAGCCTTTGCGCATATACATTGTATTAACCCCAATTAATGTTGTTGTTATGTTCAAAACCAGTAGCTAACACACTCCCTGAAACGTGAAATAGTGATACAAATTACCCCACCATGTGATACAACTCACCCAAGCCATGGGGCAAGTTGTATCAAAAACATTGCTCTATTCGGCAGACCGTAGAAGAAAAACTGGTAGAGGTAGCGGAAAAGTTACTTTGCACAAAAAAGCAGAAGAATCAAGGAACGAGATAGTATGGAAATAATGAGTTTATCACGGATAGTTACGAGGTTATGGGTCTCGGAGTAAAAACTGATACAACCCACCCCACTCTCCCCTAATGGGGAGGTCGCGAAATTGACCTGACCTTAGGTCACCGATATCAAAATTCCGAGATATACAAATTGCACATACTGGTACCCTAACTAAACCCTGAAGAGAAGAAATTGATCGGTCAAAAACTCTAGCTCTGGCGTGATTGTAAACTTTTCTGAGGTAGGGTCACCAAACCGCCTCTGGTGACCTGACCTGAGGTCAGATCAACTCAAAATTTTCAGACATGTTGCGTAGAAGCCTTTTAGGAAAAGTCAGAAAATTTGAGCTTCCTAGCTCAACGCGTTTGGGAGAAATAACCAAAAAACCTCAGGGGGGGGCTCCTGAGGCCCCCCCCCCGCCAGGAATAGGGTTAATACTGACCGGAGGCCTGGCCCGTATTAATACTGCCCCCGGTCAGCATTAAAGGTAGTGTGCCAGCTTTCTTGGACCGTATGGAGTTAATGGCCCAGATAAGGAGAACCGGATTTTTAGAACTTATCCATACCTTCAAAACTCATGGAAACGTCTTAAATTCTTCAAATTTTGAGTACCCCAGTGCGAAATTCGCCCCGACGGGTTGTCGGTCGTACCCCAACCACATTTCACACCACTATGAACAATAAATGCACACACTGAAATCGCTATTACCGATATGCTCATCCAATCAAGTTTCGATAAACCCGTTCATCATCATCTCCTGCGGTTTCGAACACGCCTGTTAGGTGGCTTCTGATGCTCGTCGAGGTCGGAATTTCCAAATACGCGTGGTGCGTCGGGCCGCGCGCTCTGACTTCGGCCAAGAAAAATGCGTCAGCTGATCATTGTCATTTCTGCCACTTGCGTGTGGTGAAATGGGGTCATAACTTATAAGACGGCTTTTTCATATCAATTATTTTACATAAAATCATATTTCAAACCATAAATAATGTTCGACAGCCAAATAAAAGAAACAATACCAATACGGGCTACAGTTTAAGGCTCGACATTGTGTTGTCTACGATTAGACAGCTGATAACTCATTCCCGTACGTCGTATGGTCGTAACACTATAATGACCTTTGCTTATTGTCACAAGTGCGCCGCATTCGCGATTGTTGCCCGACGCCTGTTTGCAGGTGAGCCCACTACAGTTGTTATACATATCTAAAAACCGATAAACTTTTAGGCGAAAAAGGCACTATTCCAGGCCCATTTTTGATTTTTTTTTGCGATATTAGGTAAAAACAGAAGCTTCTTATCCTAGGAAAAATAAAATGGGAAATCTTTCAAAGGTGGCACACTACCTTTAATGCGGACTGCCTCGCGGTCGGCATTAATACGGGCCGGGCAGTATTAATACAGGCCACTTTTTTCCTCGCGGCCATATCAAGACTTGGGCCATATCAAAACTAGCCAACTACAGTCCTATTTCTGTTACGGACTAACTACAGTCCTGTAATTAGTCCTATTTTGTTACGGAGCGAGCGAAGCGAGCGTAGTCTTTCCTTAGATTAACGGAAATTTCTGAGTATGAGCGGCCGGCCGGCCGGCCGGCCGGCCGTGGTCACGCTTTTGCGAGGCTTATATCTCAGCAACCACTTGACCGATTTACATGCGGTAAATTTTGTAGAGTAGCTTCATTCCTTCTACCAAGTATTGGACTATTCCCGATGCATGTGGGTGACCCCTTATGCACGTGCCACGTGCAAAACGAAGAGGTGTCAGTTTTGTAATTGTTGCAATATCTCGGTAACTACTTGGCCGATGGCGCTGAAAGTTGGCATGTAGGTAGGCACCCACTAGGCACTGCATATCCATGTGCCAGAGTTGGGGTGGTGCTGCACGTGCGCACGTGCAGGGGTCGTTTCCAGATCTCGAGAACGGCTCGACCGATTGCGCTCAAATTTGGTACACAGTTAGGGACCGGTTAGTAGGGTGCCGTGCACAAGTCAGTTGGGACCCATTTTGCACGTACGCACGTGCAGGGTGCAGCTTCCAGATCTCGAGAACGGCTGGGCCGATTGTGCCCAAATTTGGCACATCGCTAGAGACCGGTTAGTAGGGTGCCGTGCACAAGTCAGTTGGAGGTACCCCCTCGCAATTTCGCACGTGCAAGGCCCACCCTCTCGCTCGCTCCGTTAGTCGCCCCAAAAGGCGTTATACTGGTATTGTATTGTATTGAACAATCATGAGCGATCCACATTCTGAAAGTGCGTGGCGATTACTGTTCAGAATCCGTATCCGCGGCTACTAATCTAAACATTCACAGCATTCACACATTCACTCGTGAGTGAATGTCCGTGCTTTGACGTGAACGTCAAAGCACGGACAGAGACACTTTCGTAGTACCACAGGTACAACTCACCCACCCACCAACCCGTTGGTCAGCGACGATCAGTTGATGCCCCGTCCACTATCGCGGCTTTAACAGATCGGGCAAAGGGGGCGGGGGACAGCTGCGACAGCTGAGTTGGGAGACTGTTGAGTAGAGCTGCGGCTCGATAGGCGAACCGCCGCCTACCCGTTTCCAGCCGTGGTCGCGGAAGGTGAAAGAGGTGGTCTTGCCTGGAGTGTCTCTCCCGGACAGCGCTGTTTGTGACGAGCATGGTTGCCAATTCCTCGGGTTCGCCGCGCTGAATGGCTTTGTGGGCGATAACAAGGGTTTGATAATCAGCCATATGACGCGGGGACAACCACCCGAGCTTTTTTCGCAGGTCAGAGACATGGGCAAATTTACGGCGTCCGAAAATGGCTCTAGTAGCGAGTTCAAAAATTTTTGGAGACGATCGAATTTTTTTTTGGGACCCATTGCCATAAACTGAGAGGCAGTACTGGATGCGTGAGATAACGAGTGCTGTCACGAGCGTTCTAATGATGCCATCCGGGAGACTGTGGCGCGCATGGGAGAGACCGATCAATAGTCCCGTACACCGGCGGCTGAGTTCGGACACTGAGTATTTCATGTCTTGGCAAATGCTCCGTAGGCCTGCAGTGACCCAAGGTCACCCCCTGGGCCCTGAGGTGGCCTTGGGTGAGGTGTTAGATCTGCTCATATTCTCCTAGGCAACATCTAGATGAATACCGCTAGTTGTCTTAACCCTATTCCTGGCGGGGGGGGCCTCAGGAGCCCCCCCCCTGAGGTTTTTTGGTTATATCTCCCAAACGCGTTGAGCTAGGAAGCTCAAATTTTCTGACTTTTCCTAAAAGGCTTCTACGCAACATGTCTGAAAATTTTGAGTTGATCTGACCTCAGGTCAGGTCACCAGAGGCGGTTTGCTGACGCTACCTCAGAAAAGTTTGCAATCACGCCAGAGCTAGAGTTTTTGACCGATCAATTTCTTCTCTTCAGGGTTTAGTTAGGGTACCAGTATGTGCAATTTGTATATCTCGGAATTTTGATATCGGTGACCTAAGGTCAGGTCAATTTCGCGACCTCCCCATTATAAGTCAATGGGGGAAAAATCAACTCCCTGTTTTTACCACTAAAACGGGTCGGAATGGCCCCATATACCATACATGACTTCATATACGATCAACCTTCACTACCTTGAGGTCTGTTTTGCTGTTGGGCAGCTGTGAGGTCATGTGACGTCATCAAAGGTCACCAAAGGTTTTTGGCCAATAACTCCGTACAGGAACAAGATACAGACGCGTGGATGGTCTCATTGTGTTCAGCTCGTCAAGACGCATCGAATGATATACATGATGACCTCGAGGTCACGTGACCTGAGGTCAACCTTTGACCTTGACCTTTCGAGGTCAACATATATATCATTCGATGCGGATTGACGAGAGGATCACGATGATGCCCTTAGTTTGTTCCTATCTTGACTAATTCGAAAGTTATTCGAGAAAAACTCTCTCCATATCTAGTGCCGCCATTTTGACTTTTTCGACCCCTGTGACGTCATCTTTGACCTGACCTGAAAATGACCTTAGTAAAAATTGTAGATCTTGGCCGTGCGTATCCGATGCCGTTTACCGCTTGTCGCTAGCTTGCTTCGTTCTCGAGATCTCAGGGGGGGGCCGAATCGGCCCCCCCCCCGCCAGTTTCTTGTCCCGGCGGAGCCCGCCAGGAATAGGGTTAACGGAATCATGAAATGTCTTCGTTTGTTTTCTCTACATGATATTTTGAACTGTTTTGATCATGTATAATAACATCTATTTTATCGAGCACGCTTTGTTCTATATCATTTGCGAGCATTAGTTACAACTGCTTGTCCTATTCGCAGCCTTTCGATCTTGATTCGCTAGTCTCGGGGTACTAGTTCCGGAATTGTATGGAATGGTTGTGGATTCGAGGCGTGACTGGCGAATGTTCACATAGGGCGTTCAACTTTTATCAGTAAGCCACCATCAATATGGGCATGCATTCATAGCTAATGTAATTGATTTTGAAGCAAACTGATATTTTTTCACTAAAAGGTGGGCAGCATTAATACTGCCCACCTAAATCGGCCGCATTAATACCGACCGGCAAGGCGGCCCGCATTAATGCTGACCGGCCCGCATTAATACGGGCCGGACCTCCGGTCAGTATTAACCCTCGCCTGGTTTTCTACATACGCGCCGGCCGAGGGGGGGGGGGGGCGGGTACGACCCCCCCTCGCCGTTTCGCCCCTGGTGGAGCTAGCGCGTCGCGGAAAAAACGAGCGTGTGCGCCGTTACGAGACGCAGAGATTGGTACCCGATTTTAAGGTCCTAGGTCAACCGGTGACCTCTGAGGTCAGGTCAAGTGCCCCAGGGTACGGTTCAGTTTTTGGTGAATAACTTCGCAAAAAACGGCCGCAGAGCCGCGATTTTGGCAGCATCGTGTTCGCCTTGATCAGGCGCGTCGAATGATATACTTTTTGTCCGGGTCAGGTCAACTTGGGGTGTTGACCTCAGGTCAAGGTCAGGTCAGCACCCCCAGGTCACGAAGTTGGTCGAAAGAGGTCATGTCGCATATCATTCGATTCGGCAGGTCTTTCTGAGTCCATTGGTGGCTTTCCCGACTCGCTAGCGCAATTTGATCGGGAGTTATTGACGAAAAACTAATATGACCTTGATGACGTCATAAATGACGTCACGGAAGGTCAACATTGCAAAAGTGACGCATCTAACCTTGCAAGGAGTGCATCAAATCACGATTCTGTGTGCTTGAGATAGTTGGAGATCGTTCCCGGCGCCAGAATAGCAGTTTGAATTTTTTCCCATTGACTTATAATGGTGAGGTCACGAAAATGACCTGACCTCATATGACCTTTAGGAAAAATCCGAGATATACAAGTTGTGAGACTCATGATGGATACTAGATCCTGCAAGTTTCATTTCCCTGTGACATCTCCTCTGGCAGTGAGGGCGTTGCGAAGTTGCGACATCTGAAGACCGTGCAGAGGTTCACTTATGACGTCATAGGTCAGTGACCTGACCTGACCCAAAAATGCGGTTGGTGTCAAAAGATGCGGCTTGGATCCAAGGTCAGGTATGCCAAGTTTCAGCTCTCTATCGCCAGCGTGTTCGGAGCTATCGCGAAAAAACCCTATGGGGGGCGGCACCCGCCCCCCCCCCCTCGGCCGGCGAGGGTTAATACGGGCCGGGCAGCATTAATACAGACCGGGTTTTAAAACGGGCCGTAACATAGGCACGATTAGTACGTCCCGCAGGCCAGAGCGGGCCTCACTCACAGCACGAACACCACAGTTCACAGATTTCACTTTTTACTGCACAAATGCTGGAACAGCCCTCGTCGCTGATCCATGCTGCACGGCGGCCGCGCGACAACTGCTGGTTTGAACGGTTTGAAACCGCCGCGCCGGGGCCGGACGGCGACCGCTGATTGGTCCGCCAAGTCTGACGTCACGGGCGCAGCTGACCACACTGAGAAAAAAGTTCACAAAGGTTTTCCTTGCTTTGGCTTTGCCAAAATGAAGATAAACGCAGAACGTATACAAGCCTAAGTCACAGCCAGTGCATGAGAAGACCGTAGTTAGTTTTTACTTTGCTTCTGGATTTCGTCCATCTTGTAGTGCAATAGTGCCGGGCTTGTTTTTGGATAATTGCTAATGACTTCGTAAAGCAGCATTATTCAAGCATTCATTATGACCTCATTGCACGTGCAGTTCTGGCAGCTACCTTCGTCATACGGCGGCCGCGCGACTAGCGTCTCCCGTCAGTTCTGGAATTGAATTCCCCGCCGACGTGCGCGTGCGCAATATCCGCCATCATCGTTTTTTGTCCTTTCGCTTCGCGGTCGCCGTGCGAGGTGCACGTGGGTTGGTGAGCAGGCTGGCGTTTGGCAATTTATAACAGGTATACACGGATATCCGAGGCTGCGAGACCGGTGGGAGAACAACTATCAAGGTACGTTCGCTTCATTGCTTGCCCATCATGCGTTTAAGTAATCTGAAGTGACCTGTCTTGACCAGTCACAAGACGAGGCCCCGATACACTGCCGGATTCAGCCACGAATTTGTCGCCGAGGCCCGAATCACATCGCAGCGAAATTCGGTGATAAGATCGCCATGCCTCCCCTTAAGCCCTTGTTACACTGCCGAATTTTGGTACACGAATGTGCACGAATATGCAAGTCATCCTATGTCGCGGACCGATTCGGTATCTTTCTTCCACGGTCTTGGCATTTCGCAGACCAGTCGGTGTCCACCGCGCGGCTTTTACGGTTCGTCACGACCGCCACGAATAGTTCATGAAAAATGAAAATTTCGTGGCCGTTCGCCGAACTTATAATAAACGAACATGGTCGCCAAACAGTCGCCGAGTCGCCGCCGACATCACTGAAAGAAAAAAATACCACCCTAGTTAGTTTTTGGGTGGTGGTCATATTTTGAACAGCCTTTTACTTATGGTAAACCAGTTTACGATCCAAATACTAGGCCCAATATCAAAGGAATACTATGCAACTACCAATGCTCATCAAAATACCATGGTCTTAGTACGGTAATATTTTTTCATCATACTACCTTGAAACTAAAGCATAACTAATAAGAAACCAAAGCTCTACTAACGCTAGTATTATCCTGGTACCGCCTACTAAGAAAAATACCACCCTAGTTAGTTTTCGAGTGGTGGTCATATTTTGAACAGCCTCTTACCTATGGTAAACTAACTTACGACCCAAATACTAGGCCTAATATGAATGTAAAACCATGTGAATACCAATGCCAGTAAAAATTACCATGGTATTAACACGGTAACTATATGTCGTCATACCATGCCCAAAAACCCACGTGATACTAGCACGAAACTAGGACTTTACTATCGTTAGCTACTCCCTGGTAATGCTTACTAATGACTTATCATGGTAAAACCATCCTTTTGTCATCTGGATACCAGCTTTGCTTTGCTGGCCAACCATCGTAAAACAATAGTTTACTACGTGACATTTATTGTGATATTACCAGTCGGTTAACAGGATCTTACTAGTCATCAACCAGCATGCTTCATATGCTGTGCTTTAGCCTATCCATGCCAAATTTGTTTATCATTACGACAGCCACTTACTGATGCACAACAGCATGCATGACAGTATCTACCTAGCAGTCGACAAAGCAGCTCTTCACTTTTCCAAAGCATCTACCTAGTAACCTACATGAAATATTTCACACATAAAAAGCATTTGGCCACAAACAAAGTTACGTCTGCACATAACCAAACAACGCGCATGAACAACAATTATTACAGTTCACTTTATCATCACAATGCAATCGGTCTCTTTTCACACAATCGTTGAATGTCGCCCTTCCAGCGATTTATCACGCAACACCTTCTCCAAGGGCATTGGTAGCCATATACCGAAGGTTCGAACTTCGAAAGCCAGCTCTGGAAAAGAGCAGGCATTGATATAAGATAAACCAATGGAAAGATTGATTGTGTGTGCTGCAGTGACACTCTATCTCCTACCCCTCCCACCTTGACTCGCAGTGTCCCGTGACCTAGCTCCCAGTTTGATGAAACAAGGATTTAAGATAAGTTGTTTTAAAAAAAATGGCAGCATCTAATAGAACAGGGGATTTGTAGGGTGAGGAATTTAGCAAATTTGGGACATTAGGCCAGAGGCTGGTTCAGGTAAAATGCCCTATAATGAATTAATTGCCATGAGGTGCAGTGTTGAGTGTTGGCAATAATTCAAAAATTCTACTCTTAACCAGCGCCCCACTGGGGTATGTTCTGTAACGCACTCCACTGGGGGAGGCGGGGGCTATTTATAGAACCCCCCCCCCCGCTCCAACTCCGAAACTACTGGGCCGATTGTCAAAACTGAAACGGCGTCTGATAGCCCTGGAAAAACTGTCGAGCAAAACCTAATTTTATTGACCTCGAGATCACCGTTGACGTCACAGGTCAGATCAAAATAAAAATTAGCAACGTTTTGGCTTGTTAACCCTCCCCCGTATAGGGGGGGGGGTCGAACGGACTCCCCCTCGGTTTTTCGCGAATACCTCGCGTAAAAAGCGGCCGACCGCAACGAAGCTTTCAGTACCCTCGAGTTATAATCAATTTTACACCTACCCTAAAAAATGTAATGGCCCTGACTAATGACCTTTGACCTGTGACCTACTTTTCGAGACCATGTTTGGCCGGAATCGCGATTCGGCGTATGTCGGCTCGCATTTGCCGCGCGTTTGCAGTCCTTTCGTGGTTTCAAGCGTTCAAACATGGGATATGATGCTGCTCCCATGCATTAGGATGGATGTCAAGGTCACCAGAAGGTCAGGTCAGTTCATTGACCTTTGATGACCTCGGTTTACTTTTTCGAGTTTTATCAGCATCTTTCTAGGCTAGTTTTTTTAGCTGATTTCGAATTTAACAACCATATATGAACATTTACGAAGTAGTTTTGGTGCCTTCGTAACATGTTACGAAGCTGTCAGAGGCGGTTGCCACCTAGTGCACCTACTACGAATACCCGGCAAAACCCTTACTGGTTGACCTGACCTGACCTGACCCGACCTGGCCTAAATGCATGAAGACATCATCTATGATCATAGCTAACATGATATTCGTGATCAGTTCCCTAAAAAACCCAATAGCAGCCACGTTTTACGACGTTCTAACAGGTCCCAGTTTTCCCCACTTTTGGGTCATTGACCTGACCTGGAAGGTCAACCGATGACCTAGGACCGACGACCTAGGATAAAATTGGGTACCATCGGCTTTCTCTCGTCACGGGCAGCACGCTCGTTTTTTCCGCGAAGCTCTAGCTCAATCAGGGGCGAAACGGCAAGGAGGGGGTTCAACGGACCCCCCCTTAAACGTTCGTGGCTGGAAAAACACCAATACGGGCGAGGGTTAACCCCCACCCTACTGTGGGGAGGGCTATTCATAGCCCCTCTCGTTTTTACGCAATATCTTTAAAACCGCTGGACGTATCAAAACAAAGCTTTTAGGACCTTCGGCTGCATCAATTTATTTGACACCTTGTGCACTAATAAAATTTTCGTAGCTACTATAGATCGGCCGGAAATGACGCCAGAGTGACATCATGTTCGGCCGATTTTGATGCAAAGCATTGAACAACGGTAATCGCTCTCAAGATCTGAGTTTTAACCCGGCAAGCGGTGGGCCTCCCGGCTACCTTCCGCGCGGTGGGAGGGGGGATTTTTGACCCCCCCCCCGTATCTCCGAAGCTACTATGACGGATCGGTAAAATTTAAATGGCGTTCGATAGCCTTGTTAAATTTGTCGAGGGAACTTCAATTTCATTGACCTCGGGGTTACCGATGACATCACAGGCCAAGTCAAAGATAAAATGTTTCACCGTTCACGGGTCTTTTAAGGAATGCGCTGCAACATCGAGTAAAGGGCATTTTGTCAAAAATCAGCGATAGGGCGTGAGTTGCCTATTATACGAGCATATGTTGCTATTGGAGGTCACTGATAATACCAGGTCCGATCACCAAGGGTCAGCACATGAACCTATCTTTACTAAGTAGGGTTGTGCGATGCATGTTTTATGGCCAATTTTTCATATTCGCCTCAATGGTGTTGGTTATAAGACCATCAGGGACGGTTTTTTGGTCACTTTCTGGTGGAGGTCAGGTCAATGTCAGGTCAAAAAGGTCAAATTTCAGGTCAAAGTTGATAGTTTCGCATAAAATTGGTATTGATTCGATGCCACTCGTCACGGCGAGTCTAATGGTGGTCTTTGTTTTGCGCTTTGTGGTCTAGAATTGCCAAAATCGAGTTTGAAAATTTGACGTCATTAATTTTGAACAGTTTTTTTTCGTTATAACTTGGCAAAAAGGAGTTATCGATCTAATACTTGGAATGTGAATAGAAGTCCATAATGGCTATTACATATATTCCGTTTGTTTCGAAAATCGAAAAACTTTTGGGATTTTTTGGCTATTATATCTATTTCTTTTTATTTTTGGGGTCAACTTCAAAAACAAAATCGAGAGAACAGTATAGTAGCCCTGGTAATTCTACACATTTCATGTCTTGAACATTTTTATGCATAATCAAATTTATAGACCTGACAGCTCTTCCCGCGAAGCTTTTTTTTTTGGTCGACAATGGCAGAAATGACGTCACTCCGACGTAGCGGCCAACTTATCATAGCCTTTGGAAAAAAAAAATTGGTCACAATGTGCAAAAGGGTACTGAAAGTTTGGTGAAGATCGGCGCAGCGGTTCTGGAGATATATCGAAAGAAAACTAAAGATGGATGCAAAAAATGCCCCCCCCCCCACCGCCTTGAGGGTTAAGCTAGATCCTTTTTTTTGCATGGGTGGACTCTACAGGGCTACCAAACTGATTTCGGACTTTCGAAATGTTGAATATTTTGAAAATTATAAATATAAAAACTCAGAAATTGTATTTTTTATTTTTTTTTACATATACGTTTCTGAATGAAAAAAAGCAGAATATGACCACGTTTCCATGGGCATCACTGATCCGGATCAGTAAAAATGGATTAGCTAATCCAGTATAGTTAGACAATATATGAAAATGAAAATAAGGGATTAACTGATTATATAAGCCTAATCCACTTGGAATTATATCATGTAACGAAGAGTTCGAGAAATATAATACGATTTAAGTTTGCTGATCCGGATCAGTGATGCCCATGGAAACGGGGTCTATATGTGTTTGAACACATATGCGTTGAATATATGTGAACTTCATCTGACAAACACCTTTTTTGTTGAAAAATGTCAACTTCAAAATTTGACCATTTTTGACCTAAAGTGACCTGACCTGACCTCAGCTATATTCAGCTAAAATGGCCTAAACTGACACATACAACACTGATTTCGATATATATGGCCTACATGAACCATAAAACATGTCTCACGTCACCGATGCACGATATAAAGCTTTCGTGACCTGGGATGAGATGGCCTTGACCTGAAAAATTCGAAGTACAAGTTCGGTACCCTCAGGTTATGTTACGCATATATTCACGAGTGTGCAAACAAAAAATGAGCCTGATCTGATTTGTTGGCCGGCGCCCAGAGTGCCAAGACGCTGATATTTTTACTTTGACCTGACCTGTGACGTCATCGATGACCTCGAGGTCAATGACATTAGGCTTCGCTCAACAATATTTCCAGGGCTACCAGGGGCCGTTTGAATTTTGACAATCGGCCCAGTAGTTTCGGAGTTAGGAGCCCCCCCCCCCCCCCCCACTGTAACGTGCTGTAACGTGCTGTGGGGCGCGTTAGAGCACATACCTACCCCAGTGAGGCGTGGGTTAACAAATAAAAAAACACGTTGATTTCCGACGCTGGGAAATGCCCGCAATGATACCCACCCCACCACCCTCCCCCTACCCGGTCCAACAGGGTCTCAAGGAAATTCAACAACATGAACCGAAACAAAGGCTGCGATCTTTGCTGGAAATGGCACTCGTGAGATAAGTATTATTATGCTGAAGATACAACGACTTACTTGTTATTTCCGAGTATCCTCCACCGTCAGCTACGCTAACCACCCACACAATCACCGTTCAAATATTTAAAACCACGGAGCACCTTCACAACGCCGGCGCGCGGCCGGAACTGACATGGCGGCGCCGCTGCAGCAGAGTCAGACGCACGTGGATTGTTAGTAAGGGTGTAGTGTTGTCATGGTGTTGCCATGGTATACCTTACCATAGCAGCAGAAGCACACCCAGGGAACTGTTGCAAGAAATTTCTGGCCTTTCGTCCATAAACTATTAATTGCTCAGGGTCTCAGCTAGTCCTTGGATGACGCTCCTTCCAACATATCAAAATTGGCAAACACCTCTATGGAAAGGAGGAGACTTGATCGCCGAATTCACCTGCTGGATCCGCCCGTGGAAAGGTTGATTTTACTATGGTAGGGAATATTAGCTTACGAGGGTATCTACTAGCCTCAGGTGGTTACCACCTTGTAAACTGGGGTACAAAACCACCCCTGATAAACGTAACCATGGTAATATCAACATGTCAAGGCAGGATAGTATTCAGCACCATAGTAGGCTGGTAGTAATATGATGGTAGGCTGATGGTAAAATTTACCAAAGCTAGTAACTTAGTAAATTGATGGTAAAAACTTTTTTCAGTGATGTCGCTGCGTGCGCCGACTTGTTGCCAATGTATCGCCGAATATTCGCAACAGATTCGCCATTCATTCGCGATGTTTCGCCGAACCATGATCAGCTTCGACCCGCGCACG